>NW_026601113.1:0-27297 GCF_029448725.1 Salvelinus fontinalis
ATCTGTAATGATGTCTGAGTGTTGGAGTGTGCCCCTGGCTATCTGTAATGATGTCTGAGTGTTGGAGTGTGCCCCTGGCTATCTGTAATGATGTCTGAGTGTTGGAGTGTGCCCCTGGCTATCTGTAATGATGTCTGAGTGTTGGAGTGTGTCCCTGGCTATCTGTAATGATGTCTGAGTGTTGGAGTGTGCCCCTGGCTATCTGTAATGATGTCTGAGTGTTGGAGTGTGCCCCTGGCTATCTGTAATGATGTCTGAGTGTTGGAGTGTGTCCCTGGCTATCTGTAATGATGTCTGAGTGTTGGAGTGTGCCCCTGGCTATCTGTAATGATGTCTGAGTGTTGGAGTGTGCCCCTGGCTATCTGTAATCATGTCTGAGTGTTGGAGTGTGCCCCTGGCTATCTGTATTGATGTCTGAGTGTTGGAGTGTGCCCCTGGCTATCTGTAATGATGTCTGAGTGTTGGAGTGTGTCCCTGGCTATCTGTATTGATGTCTGAGTGTTGGAGTGTGCCCCTGGCTATCTGTAATGATGTCTGAGTGTTGGAGTGTGCCCCTGGCTATCTGTAATGATGTCTGAGTGTTGGAGTGTGCCCCTGGCTATCTGTAATGATGTCTGAGTGTTGGAGTGTGCCCCTGGCTATCTGTAATGATGTCTGAGTGTTGGAGTGTGCCCCTGGCTATATGTAATGATGTCTGAGTGTTGGAGTGTGCCCCTGGCTATCTGTAAATGATGTCTGAGTGTTGGAGTGTGCCCCTGACTATCTGTAAATGATGTCTGAGTGTTGGAGTGTGCCCCTGGCTATCTGTAATGATGTCTGAGTGTTGGAGTGTGCCCCTGGCTATCTGTAATGATGTCTGAGTGTTGGAGTGTGCCCCTGGCTATCTGTAATGATGTCTGAGTGTTGGAGTGTGCCCCCTGGCTATCTGTAATGATGTCTGAGTGTTGGAGTGTGCCCCCTGGCTATCTGTAATGATGTCTGAGTGTTGGAGTGTGCCCCTGGCTATCTGTAATGATGTCTGAGTGTTGGAGTGTGTCCCTGGCTATCTGTAATGATGTCTGAGTGTTGGAGTGTGCCCCTGGCTATCTGTAATGATGTCTGAGTGTTGGAGTGTGCCCCTGGTTATCTGTAAATGATGTCTGAGTGTTGGAGTGTGCCCCTGGCTATCTGTAATGATGTCTGAGTGTTGGAGTGTTCCCCTGGCTATCCGTAAGTCTAAAAAACAAAGACAATGGTGCCGTCTGGTTTGCCTAATATAAGGAATTTGAAAACGTTTTTAATTTTAATTTTACTTTTGATACATATACTTTCGTAATTACATTTACCTGTGATACTTAAGAGTATTTAAAAACCAAATACTTGCAGACTTTTACTCAAGTAGTATTTTACTGGGTGAATTTCACTTTTAAGTGAGTCATTTTCTATTAAGATATCTATAGTTTTACTCAGGTATGACTGTTGGGTACTTTTTCCACCACTGACATTAATCCTAACCGTGAACCTTAACCCCTAACCCTAACCCTAGCCCCAACCCCAACCCTAACCCTACCCCCAACCCCAACCCTAACCCTAGCCCCAACCCCAACCCTAACCCTAGCCCCAACCCTAACCCTAACCCTAGCCCCAACCCCAACCCTAACCCTAGCCCCAACCCCAACCCTAACCCTAGCCCCAACCCTAACCCTAACCCTAGCCCCAACCCCAACCCTAGCCCCAACCCCAACCCTAACCCTAGCCCCAACCCTAACCCTAGCCCCAACCCCAACCCTAACCCTAGCCCCAACCCCAACCCTAACCCTAGCCCCAACCCCAACCCTAACCCTAGCCCCAACCCCAACCCTAACCCTAGCCCCAACCCTAACCCTAACCCTAGCCCCAACCCCAACCCTAACCCTAATTCTAAGCTGAACCCTATTTCATAAGCCTAGTTTAGCCTTTTATACAAGTGTATACAAAATGTCCTCACATCTCTGAATTTTAGTTGGTTTACAATTCTTGTGAAGACTTGTGGTACTATACTTCTGTCTACTATAAGGGGAAAAGTGTGCACTATTGGGGAATAGGGTACACTATATAGGGGCTAGGGTGCGCAATTTAGGGGATAGTTTGCACTATGTAGGGAATAGGATGCACTATATGAGGAATAGGGTGCAGTATATAGGGAATAAGGTGCAGTATATAGGGAATAGGGTGCACTATATGAGGAATAGGGTGCAGTATATAGGGAATAAGGTGCAGTATATAGGGAATAGGGTGCACTATAATGAGGAATAGGGTGCAGTATATAGGGAATAAGGTGCAGTATATAGGGAATAGGGTGCAGTATATAGGGAATAAGGTGCAGTATATAGGGAATAAGGTGCAGTATATAGGGAATAAGGTGCAGTATATAGGGAATAAGGTGCAGTATATAGGGAATAGGGTGCAGTATATAGGGAATAAGGTGCAGTATATAGGGAATAAGGTGCAGTATATAGGGAATAGGGTGCAGTATATAGGGAATAAGGTGCAGTATATAGGGAATAAGGTGCAGTATATAGGGAATAAGTTGCAGTATATAGGGAATAGGGTGCAGTATATAGGGAATAAGGTGCAGTATATAGGGAATAAGGTGCAGTATATAGGGAATAGGGTGCAGTATATAGGGAATAAGGTGCAGTATATAGGGAATAGGGTGCAGTATATAGGGAATAAGGTGCAGTATATAGGGAATAAGGTGCAGTATATAGGGAATAAGGTGCAGTATATAGGGAATAAGGTGCAGTATATAGGGAATAAGGTGCACTATATAGGGAATAAGGTGCAGTATATAGGGAATAAGGTGCAGTATATAGGGAATAAGGTGCAGTATATAGGGAATAAGGTGCAGTATATAGGGAATAGGGTGCAGTATATAGGGAATAAGGTGCAGTATTTGGGAATAAGGTGCAGTATATAGGGAATAAGGTGCACTATATGAGGAATAGGGTGCAGTATATAGGGAATAAGGTGCAGTATATGAGGAATAGGGTGCAGTATATAGGGAATAGGGTGCAGTATATAGGGAATAGGGTGCAGTATATAGGGAATAAGGTGCAGTATATAGGGAATAAGGTGCAGTATATAGGGAATAAGGTGCAGTATATAGGGAATAGGGTGCAGTATATAGGGAATAAGGTGCAGTATATAGGGAATAAGGTGCAGTATATAGGGAATAGGGTGCAGTATATAGGGAATAAGGTGCAGTATATAGGGAATAGGGTGCAGTATATAGGGAATAAGGTGCAGTATATAGGGAATAAGGTGCAGTATATAGGGAATAAGGTGCAGTATATAGGGAATAAGGTGCACTATATAGGGAATAAGGTGCACTATATAGGGAATAAGGTGCAGTATATAGGGAATAAGGTGCAGTATATAGGGAATAAGGTGCAGTATATAGGGAATAAGGTGCAGTATATAGGGAATAGGGTGCAGTATATAGGGAATAAGGTGCAGTATTTGGGAATAAGGTGCAGTATATAGGGAATAAGGTGCACTATATGAGGAATAGGGTGCAGTATATAGGGAATAAGGTGCAGTATATGAGGAATAGGGTGCAGTATATAGGGAATAGGGTGCAGTATATAGGGAATAGGGTGCAGTATATAGGGAATAAGGTGCAGTATATAGGGAATAAGGTGCAGTATATAGGGAATAAGGTGCGTTTGGCGCGCAACCCATTACATACTGTTGTTTCTGCAATAACAAATGAAAGCCATCTATAAAACAAAGTCCATCGATACTTTTTCCTCAAACAAGGTCCTCCTGTTCCCTCAAACAACAGCACTAACTCATAACTGTCCACAAACTGTCTTTCATCACAACTGTCCTTTGATATATGTATCAACAGCCTTTCCATATATAACAATACAGGAACAAACCCTGTCCTATCAGCTCCCAGCTTCCCAACAGGGCTGTGTTTTTAATTATGATGTGTGTGTGTTCCGAGGTGAGCTGTTGGTTGGTTTTCAGATTAAAACCTGTCTGTATCCGGGGGCAACGGCAAATCAGAGCCTTGGTATTTATTGATGTTGACAGGCCCTGCGGCCAGAGGGGGTGATATGCTGAGATGATGCAGAGATTAACCCCCCCCTCCCCCCTCCCCCCTCCCAACACTGATACACACACACACACACACACGGACACACACATACACACAACACTGACAACCTCAGAAAGGTATCACAAACATTGCTCTAATGAGGAGCAGGCTCACAGCCCTATACAACCTTCACTCTGGGGGAGATAGAGAGGTGGGAGAGGAGAGGCGAGGGAGAACAAGAGAGGGGAAGAGAGGGAGAGAAGGAGAGAGAGGGTGAGAGGCGCGGGAGACCAAGTGAGGGGAAGAGAGGGAGGGAAAGTGAGAGAGGAGGATAGGCGAGGGAGAACAATTGAGGGGAAGAGAGGGAAGGGAGGAGAGAGGAGGCGATTGGAGGGAGACGAGCGCAGGGGGGGGGTTAATGTGGGGTCAAGGAGGAGAAGAAGGAAGGGAGAGAGGTAGGGAGAGGGGGAGAAGGAGAGGAAAAAAGTGGGAGGAAATGAGGGATAGGATAGAGAGGTGAAGATAAAACATTAGAATACAAATATTGACATTACATATCGGCCTATTCTACTGAGACGTACCCAGAGTTACAGACCTCCTAAAGGTTACTATGTACTGAGACGTACCCAGAGTCATAGACCTCCTAAAGGTTACTATTCTACTGAGACGTACCCAGAGTTATAGACCTCCTAAAGGTTACTATGTACTGAGACGTACCAAGAGTTATAGACCTCCTAAAGGTTATTATTCTACTGAGTCGTACCCAGAGTTATAGACCTCCTAAAGGTTACTATGTACTGAGACGTATCCAGAGTTATAGACCTCCTAAAGGTTACTATGTACTGAGACGTACCCAGAGTTATAGACCTCCTAAAGGTTACTATGTACTGAGACGTACCAAGAGTTATAGACCTCCTAAAGGTTATTATTCTACTGAGACGTATCCAGAGTTATAGACCTCCTAAAGGTTACTATTCTACTGAGACGTACCCAGAGATATAGACCTCCTAAAGGTTACTATTCTACTGAGACGTACCCAGAGTTATAGACCTCCTAAAGGTTATTATGTACTGAGACGTACCCAGAGTTATAGACCTCCTAAAGGTTACTATTCTAATGAGTCGTACCCAGAGTTATAGACCTCCTAAAGGTTACTATGTACTGAGACGTATCCAGAGTTATAGACCTCCTAAAGGTTACTATGTACTGAGACGTACCCAGAGTTATAGACCTCCTAAAGGTTACTATGTACTGAGACGTACCAAGAGTTATAGACCTCCTAAAGGTTATTATTCTACTGAGACGTATCCAGAGTTATAGACCTCCTAAAGGTTACTATTCTAATGAGTCGTACCCAGAGTTATAGACCTCCTAAAGGTTACTATGTACTGAGACGTACCCAGAGTTATAGACCTCCTAAAGGTTACTATGTACTGAGACGTATCCAGAGTTATAGACCTCCTAAAGGTTACTATTCTAATGAGACGTACCCAGAGTTTGAGTGGTGTGTGTAGAATCAGCAATCTATCCAATACATCAAGCAGACAAAACCTGTCCTCATACACACACACACACACACACACACACACACACACACACACACACACACACACACACACACACACACACACACACACACACACACACACACACACACACACACACACACACACACACATCATGACCCAGACACTCAGACGGTTGGTCTTAATGTGTTTGTTAAAAAACAGTGGCTATAGAGAATAGGCTATAGTCTGCTTGAGGCTGTGTACTTGTAAATAGGCTGCTCTAAGCCTACTGTAGTATGGGCGCATTGGCATATTTGGGACACAGCCAGAGGCCATATATACACCAGTCACCTTTTCCAGACCATTGGTTTAGCACCAGGGTTGGGGTCAATTCCACTACATTTCCAGTTGATTCGGGAAAATAAACTCAATTACAACTCCTATCTGTGTACTAAACCTAGCCTTGTACTAGCCTTGTAATAGCCTTGTACTAGCATAGACCTAGCATTGTACTAGCATAGACCTAGCATTGTACTAGCATAGACCTAGCCTTGTACTAGCATAGACCTAGCATTGTACTAACATAGACCTAGTATTGTAATAGCATAGACCTAGCATTGTACTAGCATAGACCTAGCATTGTACTAGCATAGACCTAGCATTGTACTAGCATAGACCTAGCATTGTACTAGCATAGACCTAGCCTTGTACTGGCATATACCTAGCCTTGTACTAGCATAGAACTAGCAAAGTACTAACATAGACCTAGCCTTGTACTAGCATAGACCTAGCCTTGTACTAGCATATACCTAGCCTTGTACAAGCATAGACCTAGCATTGTACTAACATAGACCTAGCCTTGTACTAGCATAGACCAAGCCTTGTACTAGCATATACCTAGCCTTGTACAAGCATGTACCTAGCCTTGTACAGGCATAGACCTATCCTTGTACTAGCATAGTGTACCAGCGTAGACCTACCTGTGTACCAGCGTAGACCTACCTGTGTACCTGAGACAGAGAGATAACCCTCCCATGAGACAGAGAGATAACCCTCCCATGAGACAGAGAGGTAACCCTCCTCTGAGACAGAGAGGTAACTCTCCTCTGAGACAGAGAGACAACCCTCCTCTGAGACAGAGAGATAACCCTCCTCTGAGACAGAGAGGTAACCCTCCTCTGAGACAGAGAGGTAACTCTCCTCTGAGACAGAGAGGTAACCCTACTCTGACAGAGAGGTAACCCTCCTCTGAGACAGAGAGATAACCCTCCTCTGAGACAGAGAGATAACTCTCATCTGAGACAGAGAGATAACTCTCCTCTGAGACAGAGAGGTAACCCTCCTCTAAGACAGAGAGGTAACCCTCCTCTGAGACAGAGAGGTAACCCTCCTCTGAGACAGAGAGGTAACTCTCCTCTGAGACAGAGAGGTAACCCTCCTCTCACAGAGAGATAACCCTCCTCTGACAGAGAGATAACCCTCCTCTGAGACAGAGAGATAACTCTCCTCTGAGACAGAGAGGTAACCCTCCTCTGAGACAGAGAGGTAACCCTCCTCTGAGACAGAGAGGTAACCCTCCTCCGAGACAGAGAGGTAACCCTCCTCTGAGACAGAGAGGTAACCCTCCTCTGAGATAGAGAGGTAACCCTCCTCTGAGACAGAGAGGTAACCCTCCTCTGAGACAGAGAGGTAACCCTCCTCTGAGATAGAGAGGTAACCCTCCTCTGAGACAGAGAGGTAACCCTCCTCTGAGACAGAGAGGTAACCCTCCTCTGAGACAGAGAGGTAACCCTCCTCTGAGACAGAGAGGTAACCCTCCTCTGAGACAGAGAGATAACCCTCCTCTGAGATAGAGAGGTAACCCTCCTCTGAGACAGAGAGGTAACCCTCCTCTGAGACAGAGAGGTAACCCTCCTCTGAGACAGAGAGGTAACCCTCCTCTGAGACAGAGAGGTAACCCTCCTCTGAGACAGAGAGGTAACCCTCCTCTGAGATAGAGAGAAAACTCTCCTCTGAGACAGAGAGGTAACCCTCCTCTGAGACAGAGAGGTAACCCTCCTCTGAGACAGAGAGGTAACCCTCCTCTGAGACAGAGAGACAGCCCTCCTCTGAGACAGAGAGGTAACCCTCCTCTGAGACAGAGAGGTAACTCTCCTCTGAGACAGAGAGGTAACCCTCCTCTGAGACAGAGAGGTAACCCTCCTCTGAGACAGAGAGATAACCCTCCTCTGACAGAGAGATAACCCTCCTCTGAGACAGAGAGGTAACTCTCCTCTGAGACAGAGAGGTAACCCTCCTCTGAGACAGAGAGGTAACCCTCCTCTGAGACAGAGAGACAGCCCTCCTCTGAGACAGAGAGGTAACCCTCCTCTGAGACAGAGAGGTAACCCTCCTCTGAGACAGAGAGGTAACCCTCCTCTGAGACAGAGAGGTAACCCTCCTCTGAGACAGAGAGACAGCCCTCCTCTGAGACAGAGAGGTAACCCTCCTCTGAGACAGAGAGGTAACCCTCCTCTGAGACATAGAGGCTCACAGGAGCACATACACTCGCGGGTGTGGACACATTCACAGGGACAAATGCACACACACACACACACACAATCCCACACACACTTGGGCACACACACAACTGTGGGTGAACACTAGCGGGTTTACATACACCCACACAGAGTGTCTCAGAAGCAGCAGTGGGAGGAAGACTTTGATGTTCTGCTGACAATGTGACTTATGTTTTCCCTTCATTTTTATCATGTTGGTAGTTAATCATGACCCTAACCATGTGACCTAACACACACCAAGCCATTTCCTATCTCTCTCTCTCTCTCTCTCTCTCTCTCTCTCTCTCTCTCTCTCTCTCTCTCTCTCTCTCTATCTCTCTCTCAATTCAATTCAATTCAATTCAAGGGGCTTTATTGGCATGGGAAACATGTGTTAACATTGCCAAAGCAAGTGAGGTAGATAATATACAAAAGTGAAATAAACAATACAAATTAACAGTAAACATTACACATACAGAAGTTTCAAAACAATAAAGACATTACAAATGTTATATTATATATACACAGTGTTGTAACAATGTACAAATGGTTAAAGCACACAAGTTAAAATAAATAAGCATAAATATGGGTTGTATTTACATTGGTGTTTGTTCTTCACTGGTTGCCCTTTTCTTGTGGCAACAGGTCACAAATCTTGCTGCTGTGATGCACACTGTGGAATTTCCCCCAGTAGATATGGGAGTTTATCAAAATTGGATTTGTTTTCAAATTCTTTGTGGATCTGTGTAATCTGAGGTTAAATATGTCTCTCTAATATGGTCATACATTGGGCAGGAGGTTAGGAAGTGCAGCTCAGTTTCCACCTCATTTTGTGGGCAGTGAGCACATAGCCTGTCTTCTCTTGAGAGCCATGTCTGCCTACGGCGGCCTTTCTCAATAGCAAGGCTATGCTCACTGAGTCTGTACATAGTCAAAGCTTTCCTTAAGTTTGGGTCAGTCACAGTGGTCAGGTATTCTGCCACTGTGTACTCTCTGTTTAGGGCCAAATAGCATTCTAGTTTGCTCTGTTTTTTTTGTTAATTCTTTCCAATGTGTCAAGTAATTATCTTTTTGTTTTCTCATGATTTGGTTGGGTCTAATTGTGCTGTTGTCCTGGGGATCTGTGGTTTGTGTTTGTGAACAGAGCCCTAGGACCAGCTTGCTTAGGGGACTCTTCTCCAGGTTCATCTCTCTGTAGGTGATGGCTTTGTTATGGAAGGTTTGGGAATCGCTTCCTTTTAGGTGGTTGTAGAATTTAACGGCTCTTTTCTGGATTTTGATAATTAGTGGGTATCGGCCTAATTCTGCTCTGCATGCATTATTTGGTGTTCTACGTTGTACACGGAGGATATTTTTGCAGGATTCTGCATGCAGAGTCTCAATTTGGTGTTTGTCCCATTTTGTGAAATCTTGGTTGGTGAGCGGACCCCAGACCTCACAACCATAATCTCTCTCTCTCTCTCTCTCTCTCTCTCCCTCTCCCTCTCCCTCTCCCTCTCCCTCTCTCTCTCTCTCTCTCTCTCTCTCTCTCTCTCTCTCTCTCTCTCTCTCTCTCTCTCTCTCTCTCTCTCTCTCTCTCTCTCTCTCTAAAAATAATCCACCCCCTGGATATAAAGGGGAGCAATGCTCTGGGAAGAAACACACTATGTGTGTGTGTGTGTCAGCTTTTCACGTATACAAACCCCGGTGTGAGTATGTTTCTGTGTGTCTGTCTGTCTCACTGTGTGTGTGTCTTTCTGTGTGTCTGTCTGCATGTTTAAACCAGTTGTAAACCGGGCAGCAGGCAGAGGCATCGCCCCAATTAGCCAGAGTGTGTTCTATACGTAATTAAAGTAACTGGTGCAGGAGGACAGAGGGGAGCGGAGCTGCAGATGTTACCGACCACTGATCCTCCATCTCAAATGGCACCCTATTCCCTATTTAGTGCACTACTTTAGACCTTGCGCTCATAAGGCTCTGGTTGAAAGTAGTGTACTATGTGGGATTAGGGTACCGTTTGGGATTGATGTCATTCCTCTCCAGTGCCTCCTCTCTGCCTCTCAACTTTACTAGGAGCACAGAGGAGACTGTGGTGTGTGTGTGTGTGTGTCGGTGTGTTTGTGTGTGTGTCTGTGAGTGTGTTTGTGTGTGTTTGTGTGTCTATGAGCACACTGTGTGTGTGTCTGTGAGCGTGTTTTGTGTGTGTCTGTGAGTGTGTTTGTGTGTGTGTGTGTGTCTGTGAGCGTGTGTGTGTGCGTGTGTGTGTGTGTGTGTGTGTGTGTGTGTGTGTGTGTGTGTGTGTGTGTGTGTGTGTGTGTGTGTGTGTGTGTGTGTGTGTGTGTGTGTGTGTGTGTGTGTGTGTGTGTGTGTGTGTGTGTGTGTGTGCGTGCGTTCATGCGTGCGTGCGTGCGTGCGTTCGTGTGTGTGTGTCTGTGTGGGTGTGTGTGTGTGTGTGTGTGACTTTCTCTTCAACTGCTTTCTTGATTACAGCTGATGAGTTGATACCAGGAAGGAAGGTCAGGAGGATTTGGGGAGGAGAAGATGACGGGGAGGATGAGAGGAGAGGAGGATGAGAGCAGAGAGGAGCGGGAGGGGTAGATGACGGAGGGAAGAGAGGAGAGGAGGATGAGAGCAGAGAGGAGCGGAGGGGTAGATGACGGAGGGAAGAGAGGAGAGGAGGAGGAGAGCAGAGAGGAGGGGGAGGGGTAGATGATGAGGGGAAGAGAGGAGAGGAGGATGAGAGCAGAGAGGAGTGGGATGGGTAGATGATGGAGGGAAGAGAGGAGAGGAGGATGAGAGCAGAGAGGAGGGGGAGGGGTAGATGACGGAGGGAAGAGAGGAGAGGAGGATGAGAGCAGAGAGGAGGGGGAAGGGTAGATGATGGAGGGAAGAGAGGAGAGGAGGATGAGAGCAGAGAGGAGGGGGAGGGGTAGATGATGGAGGGAAGAGAGGAGAGGAGGATGAGAGCAGAGAGGAGTGGGAGGGGTAGATTATGGAGGGAAGAGAGGAGAGGAGGATGAGAGCAGAGAGGAGGGGGAGGGGTAGATGGTGGAGGGAAGAGAGGAGAGGAGGATGAGAGCAGAGAGGAGGGGGAGGGGTAGATGACGGAGGGAAGAGAGGAGAGGAGGATGAGAGCAGAGAGGAGGGGGAGGGGTAGATGATGGAGGGAAGAGAGGAGAGGAGGATGAGAGCAGAGAGGAGGGGGAGGGGTAGATGATGAGGGGAAGAGAGGAGAGGAGGATGAGAGCAGAGAGGAGGGGGAGGGGTAGATGACGGAGGGAAGAGAGGAGAGGAGAGGAGGATGAGAGCAGAGAGGAGCGGGGGGGTAGATGACGGAGGGAAGAGAGGAGAGGAGGATGAGAGCAGAGAGGAGCGGGAGGGGTAGATGATGGAGGGAAGAGAGGAGAGGAGGATGAGAGCAGAGAGGAGCGGGAGGGGTAGATGAAGGGGGAAGAGAGGAGAGGAAGATGAGAGCAGAGAGGAGGGGGAGGGGAAGAGGATGGAGGGAAGAGAGGAAGAGAGAAGTGGGTGATACACACACACACACACGCACACACACACACACACACACACACACACACACACACACACACACACACACACACACACACACACACACACACACACACAGGGGGTGGCCTGAGAGTCTGAACTTCCCCGTCAGTCTGTGGCTGTCAGAGTCTGTCTACTTGACATGAGACCGCCCCCATAGCGATCACAACTGTCACACACACACACACACACACACACACACACACACACACACACACACACACACACACACACACACACACACACACACACACACACACACACACACACACACACACACACACACACACACACACACACACACACACAGATACACACACATAGCGATCCCAAGTGTCAATTTTGTGATGCCTGTCAGTTCTAGAGGGTGACTGATAGATTGAAGGTCAATAACTAACCACATATTAAAATGACAGCTTCCAACTCACAGACGGACAAACAGGCGCATGTACTTACAGTCCAGACACACAGATCCAGAAAGCATGTACTTACAGTCCAGACACACAGATCCAGACAGCATGTACTTACAGTCCAGACACACAGATCCAGACAGCATGTACGTACAGTCCAGACACACAGATCCAGACAGCATGTACTTACAGTCCAGACACACAGATACAGACAGCATGTACGTACAGTCCAGACACACAGATCCAGACAGCATGTACGTACAGTCCAGACACACAGACATTATTTCATTTAAGTTCAGTCACAGTTGAGGTCTCTTTTGTACAATATAACATTAAGTATCCATGACCCAGTCAGACAACAAGACAGTACAATATAACATAAAGTATCTATGACCCAGTCAGACAACAAGACAGTACAATATAACATGAAGTATCTATGACCCAATCAGTACAATATAACATGAAGTATCTATGACCCAGTCAGACAACAAGACAGTACAATATAACATTAAGTATCCATGACCCAGTCAGACAACAAGACAGTACAATATAACATGAAGTATCTATGACCCAATCAGTACAATATAACATGAAGTATCTATGACCCAGTCAGACAACAAGACAGTACAATATAACATGAAGTATCTATGACCCAATCAGTACAATATAACATGAAGTATAAATGACCCAGTCAGACAACAAGACAGTACAATATAACATGAAGTATCTATGACCCAATCAGTACAATATAACATGAAGTATAAATGACCCAGTCAGACAACAAGACAGTACAATATAACATGAAGTATCTATGACCCAATCAGTACAATATAACATGAAGTATAAATGACCCAGTCAGACAACAAGACAGTACAACATAACATAAAGTATCTATGACCCAGTCAGTACAATATAACATGAAGTATAAATGACCCAGTCAGACAACAAGACAGTCCATTGACTACCACAACCACATATCTGAACTTTTGCCCTCCCTCCCTCCCTCCCTCCCTCCCTCCCTCCCTCCCTCCCTCGTCATAGCATATCTTTGTTGTACTGCCAGTGTCCCCACAGCCTCCAGTGCGTATGTGTGAGTGTGTTGTGACTGTAGCCTGGGAGGCTGGTGTTTATTTCAGTCTGTATTCTGTATCCCAGTAGACTAATCACCATGGTTACACCCCCATCATCATGGTTACACCCCCATCGTATGATCCCTATCCATCTCTCAAGTCCCCTGCGATCAGAGTGCTTGTCACCCTGCCTAGATGGAAGAGAGAGGAAACATTTATCATCATTATCATTGGGGTTGCCGTTATCTCTGTCACAGGCCTATGTCTGCCTGATGGTTAGAATAGAGATACCTTTATCTCTGTCACTAGACTTTATATAGACACCATATACACTCACTACACTTTATATAGACACCATATACACTCACTAGACTTTATATAGACACCATATACACTCACAACACTTTATATAGACACCATATACACTCACAACACTTTATATAGACACCATATGCACTCACAACACTTTATATAGACACCATATACACTCACTATACTTTATATAGACACCATATACACTCACTAGACTTTATATAGACACCATACACACTCGCTAGACTGTATATACACACCATATACACACTCACTAGACTATATATACACACGCGCTAGACTAGTTGAAGTCGGAAGTTTACATACACTTAGGTTGGAGTCATTAAAACCTGTTTTTCAACCACTCCACAAATTTCTTGTTAACAAAGTCGGTTAGGACATCTACTTTGTGCATGACACAAGTCATATTTCCAACAATTGTTTACAGATTATTTAACTTATAATTCACTGTTTCACAATTCCAGTGGGTCAGAAGTTTTCATACACTAAGTTGAATGTGCCTTTAAACAGTTTGGAATTTTCCAGAAAATCATGTCATGGCTTTAGAAGCCTCAGATAGGCTAATTGACATAATTTGAGTGGATTGGAGGTGTGCCTGTGGATGTATTTCAATGCCTACCTTTAAACTATCTTTGCTTGACATCATGGGAAAATAAAAAGAAATCAGCCAAGACCTCAGAAAAAACATTGTAGACCTCCACAGTCTGGTTCATCCTTGGGAGCAATTTCCAAATTCCTAAAGGTACCACATTCCTGAAGGTACCAGCATCATGTTATAGGGTGCTTTGCTGCAGGAGGGACTGGTGCACTTCACGAAATAGATGGCATCATGAGGGAGGTAAATTGTGTGGATATATTGAAGCAACATCTTAAGACATCAGTCAGGAAGTTAAAGCTTGGTCGCAAATGGGTCTTCCAAATGGACAATGACCCCAAGCATACTTCCAAAGTTGTGGCAAAATGGCTTAAGGACAACAAAGTCACGGTATTGGAGTGGCCATCACAAAGCCCTGACCTCAATCCTATAGAAAATGTGTGGGCAGAACTGAAAAAGCGTGTGCGAGCAAGGAAGCCTGCAAACCTGACTGTTACACCAGCTCTGTCAGGAGGAATGGGCCAAAATTCACCCAACTTATTGTGGGAAGCTTGTGGATGGCTACCCAAAATGTTTGACCCAAGTTAAACAATTCCTTATGGCTGAGATCCCGTTAAAGGCAATGCTACCAAATAGTAATTGAGTGTATGTAAACTTCTGACCCACTGGGAATGTGATGAAAGAAATAAAAGCTAAAATAAATAATTCTCTCCACTATTATTCTGACATTTCAAATTCAAAAAAAAAAAGTGGTGATCCTAACTGACCTAAGACAGGGAATTTTTACTAGGATTAAATGTCACGAATTGTGAAACATTTAGTTGAAATGTATTTGGCTAAGGTGTATGTCACACCCTGAACTTAGAGAGCCATTTTATGTCTCTATTTGGTTTGGTCAGGGCGTGATTTGGGGTGGGCATTCTATGTTTTGTTTTTCTATGTTGTTGTATTTCTATGTTTTGGCCGGGTATGGTTCTCAATCAGGGACAGCTGTCTATCGTTGTCTCTGATTGGGAACCATACTTAGGTAGCCCTTTTCCCTCTTTTCTTTGTTGGAAGTTAACTTTGTTTGTGGCACATATCCCTTAAGCTTCACGGTCGTTTTTGTACTGTTTATTGTTTTTGTCGGCGTCATTCAAAATAAAAGGAATATGTACGCTTACCACGCTGAGCTTTGGTCCTCTTCATTCAACGGCCGTGAAAGTGTATGTAAACGTCTGACTTCAACTGTAGCTCCACATTGATCTGGTACTGGTACTCACTGTAAATAGCTCCACATTGGTCTGGTACTGGTACTTCCTGTATATAGCTCCACATTGGTCTGGTACTGGTACTCCCTGTATATAGCTCCACACTGATCTGGTACTGGTACTCTATATATATAGCTCCACATTGATCTGGTACTGGTACTCCCTGTATATAGCTCCACATTGATCTGGTACTCACTGTATATAGCTCCACATTGATCTGGTACTGGTACTCACTGTATATAGCTCCACATTGGTCTGGTACTGGTACTCCCTGTATATAGCTCCACATTGGTGTGGTACTGTTACTTCCTGTATATGCCTCCAATCTTGTGTATTTTATTTTATTCCTCTTGTGTTAGTTACTATTTCATTTTTTTATCGTTGGGAAATGTTATTTTCACTGTCAGTCGACACCAGTTGTTTTTGGTGCATGTGATTAACATCATTTGATTTGATTTTCATTTGATTTGACCAAAAAATCTATTTTTGTCTTGTTGCCAGGTTGTACTGCATCAACAATATTGGAACTGTGGACATCACAAAATGCAGGGCGAGAAAGAGACAAGGAGAAGGTCAATTATATCCAGAGACAATACAAAACACTACTTATCAATTTAATCAGACGAGAGAGATTAACATAAAGAGATAAAGGAGGATCGTTTTAATCTTAGAAGTTCATCCTCTGTTGTGAACATCGTCACATCATTCAGTCCAGTTGTTTTGTCTCCTGTGTGTGTGTGTGTGTGTGTGTGTGTGTGTGTGTGTGTGTGTGTGTGTGTGTGTGTGTGTGTGTGTGTGTGTGTGTGTGTGTGTGTGTGTGTGTGTGTGTGTGTGTGTGTGTGTGTGTGTGTGTGGTGGGGGGGGGGTTATCTAATCCAGAGAAGGCTTTTACATTATATTCCCAGGAACGTGGCACCATTAGACACACGCACAACGCACGACGCAATCACACGCAGTGTACACAAAAACTTAGTACAGAAGGAGCAGTGGGATCAGAGAGGATAAGTCCATCATATCCTAGAGTCAAAGGAGTTATGTTACTACAATAAGACTTAGAGTGCATCCCAAGTTGCACCCTATTCCCTACGTAGTGCACTACTGTTGCCTACATCCCTATTGTTAGGTATGCACTATGTAGGGAATAGGGTTCCATTTGTAACGCCCTCTTAGTGTTACAGTCCTAAAGTGTGTTTTCCCCCTTTCATCCATCTTGTTATCCTGTCTAGTTGTTAGTAGAAAGCTGCTGTACGCCAACAACACTCCCATTTATGATAGGATTTACAGTTGTAACAGGCACGTTAAGATGTACCACATAACACTAGTGGACAAAGCCTCTTAAGCTATGCTTTTCATATTAGAAATATCCGGGTGATTTTCTACGTGAGATATTTTGATGGCAAACTAGGCTACCAATCCTGGTCATCTTTACACATTAACAGAGTGGAAGATAGTACTTTTAACATCATATAACAATAGATAGAGTATCCACACTAAAGCCTTTATCTTCTTTGATAAGATGTTTTGAATAGAAAGTTACAGAATGCAGTAAAAATTTAATCAGACACAGCCTGCATCCTAAACAACACCATGTTACCTATATAATGCACTACTTTAGACCAGGGCCCTACCATCCTATTCTCTATATAATGCACTACTTTAGACCAGGGCCCTACCATCCTATTCTCTATATAATGCACTACTTTAGACCAGGGCCCTACCATCCTATTCTCTATATAATGCACTACTTTAGACCAGGGTCCTACCACCCTATTCCCTATATAATGCACTACTTTAGACCAGGGTCCTACCACCCTATTCCCTATATAATGCACTACTTTAGACCAGGGTCCTACCACCCTATTCCCTATATAATGCACTACTTTAGACCAGGGTCCTACCACCCTATTCCCTATATATTACACTACTTTAGACCAGGGTCCTACCACCCTATTCCCTATATATTACACTACTTTAGACCAGGGTCCTACCATCCTATTCCCTATATAATGCACTACTTTAGACCAGGGTCCTACCACCCTATTCCCTATATATTACACTACTTTAGACCAGGGTCCTACCACCCTATTCCCTATATATTACACTACTTTAGACCAGGGTCCTACCATCCTATTCCCTATATATTACACTACTTTAGACCAGGGTCCTACCACCCTATTCCCTATATATTACACTACTTTAGACCAGGGTCCTACCACCCTATTCCCTATATATTACACTACTTTAGACCAGGGTCCTACCATCCTATTCCCTATATAATACCCTAATTTAGACCAGGGTCCAACCATCCTATTCCCTATATAATACCCTAATTTAGACCAGGGTCCAACCATCCTATTTCCTATATAATGCACTACTATAGACCAGGGTCCTACCATCCTATTCCCTATATAATACACTACTTTAACCCCGGGTCCTACCATCCGATTCCCTAAATAATACACTATGTTAGACCAGGATCCTACCATCCTATTCCCTATATAATACACTACTTTAGACCAGGGTCCATGGGGTTTCTAGTTAAAGGCTCTAGCCATCTATCGAGTACAGAACAAGGCCCCAGGCTATAGATATAGGAGTATAGTATAGACACTCTCATTCCAGTTTCATATGTCCTCATCGTCCTATAATGACCTGATGGAGACCACACGTCTCAGTAGGAGAGAGAAAAACAATGGCATTAGGTTAGTGAACCACCCCTATAATACCTGACTTTCATCGGATGAGGAGGGATGTGTGTGTGTGTGTGTGTGTGTGTGTGTGTGTGTGTGTGTGTGTGTGTGTGTGTGTGTGTGTGTGTGTGTGTGCCATTAGGTGTTTCTGTACGTTTGTCTGTTGTGTGTGTGTGTGTGTGTGTGTGTGTGTGTGTGTGTGTGTGTGTGTGTGTGTGTGTGTGTGTGTGTGTGTGTGTGTGTGTGTGTGTGTGTGTGTGTGTGTGTGTGTGTGTGCCATTAGGTGTTTCTGTACGTTTGTCTGTTGTGTGTGTGTGTGTGTGTGTGTGTGTGTGTGTGTGTGTGTGTGTGTGTGTGTGTGTGTGTGTGTGTGTGTGTGTGTGTGTGTGTGTGTGTGTGTGTGTGTGTGTGTGTGTGTGTGTGTGTTGTTGGTCCATTGTGGGTTGTAGGATTAAGCCCTGTGGAAGGAGGTCCTCAGCAGTTTAAAGCTCATGGATAAACGGCCTCAAATTTAATTGAGGTCGCTAATGTTGCAATAACAATGATAATGTGCACACACACACACATACAAACACAAACACACACACAAACACACACAAACACAACGAAGTAAAAACCGGGTAGGCGAGTTATTTACTTTGAGTTATTAATGAAGAAAGTCAAGTGGTTTAAATTGAAGTGGATTATTGAAATGAACTGGAGATAAACAGAAGAGGACCTCTGAAAGTTGACGGATGGGGGAGCGGATGTCTCGTAATGACAATATGTCAATATTAGATTGTGTGAGTAGAAAGCACACTGATTTTGGAGAGTTAAGTCCCATCCGTTGTATGTTGACCTTTACCTCTGCTAACCTCCATTATCAAACACAGTTGACTGTGACTGTAATAAAGGTGACTGTAATAAAGGTGACTGTAATAAAGGTGACTGTAATAAAGGTGACTGTAATAAAGGTGACTGTAATAAAGGTGACTGTAATAATACCTCTGCTAACCTCCATTATCAAACACAGTTGACTGTGACTGTAATAAAGGTGACTGTAATAAAGGTGACTGTAATAATACCTCTGCTAACCTCCATTATCAAACACAGTTGACTGTGACTGTAATAAAGGTGACTGTAATAAAGGTGACTGTAATAAAGGTGACTGTAATAAAGGTGACTGTAATAATACCTCTGCTAACCTCCATTATCAAACACAATCTCCTGGGCGTAGAGGCTCTAGTAACTATTCATGTTCAATCCATCTAGTTTGTATATCATGTAAACTCTGTATACATTCATCTGTCTGTATTCAGTCTCTAAATGGTATGTGTCACCAGCAGCATCATATCACCAAGTACAAATCTGAGTGTGTTTCAATGTACTTGTCGAATAAAGGTGACTATAATGAAGGTGACTCTAATGAAGGTGACTCTAATAAAGATGACTATAATAAAGGTGACTGTGATAAAGGTGACTATAATAAAGGTGACTGTAATAAAGGTGACTATAATAAAGGTGACTGTAATAAAGGTGACTATAATAAAGGTGACTGTAATAAAGGTGACTGTAATAAAGATGACTATAATAAAGGTGACTGTGATAAAGGTGACTATAATAAAGGTGACTGTAATAAAGGTGACTATAATAAAGGTGACTGTAATAAAGGTGACTGTAATAAAGGTGACTATAATAAAGGTGACTGTGATAAAGGTGACTATAATAAAGGTTACTGTAATAAAGGTGACTGTAATAAAGGTGACTATAATTAAGGTGACTATAATTAAGGTGACTATAATTAAATGTTTTGTTGTTAGGAGCTCTCCTTAAACAATAGCATGGCACTTTTTTGTAGTATTAGCTACTGTAAATTGACAGTGCAGTTATATTACCAAGTATTTAAGCTTTCAGCCGATATAAGACACTTCTATGTACCAACATTTGTAGTTACTCTAAAATCTGCGATCGTGATATAACACGCTGCATGATTTACAACTGTCCCGTGGTTGGAACGCCGATCCTTACTAACATCTTGTCTGTAGAACGTTCTGGCAACATTGTAAATTATTTCCAGTATCTTTAACATGCAGTTGTCATGTCTGTAGAACGTTCTGGCAACATTGTATATTATTTTCAGAATCCTCAACCATCAGTTGTCATGTCTGTAGAACGTTCTAGCAACATTGTAAATTATTTCCAGTATCTTTAACACTCAGTTGTCATGTCTGTAGAACGTTCTGGCAACATTGTATATTATTTTCAGAATCCTCAACCATCAGTTGTCATGTCTGTAGAACGTTCTAGCAACATTGTAAATTATTTCCAGTATCTTTAACACTCAGTTGTCATGTCTGTAGAACGTTCTGGCAACATTGTATATTCTTTTCAGAATCCTCAACATGCAGTTGTCTTGTCTGTAGAACGTTCTGGCAACGCTCGGTTCTCTGCATCGTCTTTCAGAATTGTCGTGCCACATTCTGTGGAACTATGGGATTTCCAGACTGCTTCACTGATTTTCCTTTTCTCTCCCTCCTCCTCATCCATCTGTTTCGCTAGCTCCTCTTCCTCGCTCCTGCAGAGACTTAATCAGGTGTTGAGGATGTCGACTCCTCTCTTGTCTGTGCGAGTGCGTTCGTGCATGTGAGTATTTGTGTGTGTGTGTGTGCGTGCATACGAGCGAGAGTTACTTTCCAAAATGACATTATTCCGATCCTCTTAAAATGCCTCCTGTTTTAAGTCTCTCTCTCCACTTCTCTCCTCTTTGCTCCACTCCATAAAAAAATTCTTGTTTGGATCACATCTCTTCCATGTTCTCTGAAGAGATTAGCATAATTTATACACCCTGATTTTCCCAGGCTAAAACACAAATCTGTCCCCAAATCCAGCTTGAGAGGATTGGCTCGTCTTACCGCCTTTTCTCTCTCTCTCTCTTTTCTTCATGTTTTATCATCACACCATCATCCTTGCTTTGTTTTCCCTTCCCTGTTTCCAAAATGGAAATGACTGTCTTAGAGAGTTGTGTGTTTCTAGAAGGTCTTCATTGATGATGTATATTATGCATACTGATTTGGAGCGTGTCGTATCTCTCTAGATCTGGAACAGCTGATCACACCATCTCCGTTCTCTTGCATCTCATTCAGTATGCTCACCAGCCATTGTCCGTAGGAGTCAGAGTAAGGCCCGCGGAAATTATAATATCCACACAGTCTGTGTTTGATTAGTCTAAATATATAAGTATGCTAACCAGACATTTACATAAACATCTGTCACACATCTCTCTGCCAGAGCCAGGTAGGCCTATCTAGAGAGTTAGGACCTCTTTTAGAACGGACACCATTTTAGTTAGTACCTTTGAGACTTCCTTTTACCCATGTGTGACCAGTAGGAAGGGGGTTCTAGTTCTACAAGTGTGGTTACACACAGCACTGTTTAAAATCACTAAACGATATGAACGTCTCCCTGCTTCCCCAGGCTAATTAAGATAAACCCACTCATTCCCTCTCAAAGCCACACACACACACACACACACACACACACACACACACACACACACACACACACACACACACACACACACACACACACACACACACACACACACACACACACACACACACACACACACACACACACACACACACACACACACACACACACACACACACACACACACACACAGTACTAAACAGCAGAGACATCTCCTCTTTTCCCTGGTCTACCACTAAGACAGGCCCTCCCTCTCTCCCTCCCATGTGTACTGTTCCCTGGTCTACCACTAATACAGTCCCTCCCTCCCTCCCATGTGGACTAACAGACAGAGACAGCCTGTTTAATCAGTATGTGCGTGTGTGTGAGTGTGTCCTTGTGTAGACAGTCCATGTGAGTGTGTTTGAGTACCTACTGGGGCCGCGAGCCGAATTTGGACGGTGGGTGATTTTATTTGTAAATCTGTTCCAAAGCATTCTCAGGCATAATAGAGATATATGTGATCGTTATACACATGAAAACACAGTTTGAAATGACTATGTTCTGTTTTAGTTATACATTATCTCTGTTTGGACTTCATGCGGTCAATTTGCAGTCTACAAATGATTTGTAACTTTGTTCCCGGCCCCTTGACCATCTTCTCAAGAAAACTCAGCCAGTGGCTGAATCTATATAGTTGACGATCCCTGACCTACCTGTGTGTGAGCTCTCTCTGCCCCTTGGGTAAAGGCTAACGTTTCACTAGTCAGTCATAGATGGATAATGTCAGCGTGTATTGGCTCCACATACTCCAGGTGTGTATGTGTTTCTTCAGAAGTGGTTCTCTGTGTAGACAGTAAGGTTGATCTAGCCAGTCCTCGACGGCACACAGATCAGGCTGAAGCTACGTGTCTGTGTGTCTCTTCAGAAGCCCTCTGCCCCCAGTGTAGACAGAAAAGTTGATCTAGTCAGTCATAGACGGTACGTGTGTGTGCGTGCTTGTGTTGGTGAATGTGCGTCTCTACAGAACCGCGTGTGTGTGTGTGTGTGTGTGTGTGTGTGTGTGTGTGTGTGTGTGTGTGTGTGTGTGTGTGTGTGTGTGTGTGTGTGTGTGTGTGTGTGTGTGTGTGTGTGTGTGTGTGTGTGAGTGTGAGCCCTTCACATGTTTCCCTAGGTTAGTCTCCCCAGTGGATCTAATTGAGAAACTGCTTCAGGCAGGCTCAGGGCCTCAGGGCTCAATGCAGCCTCTCACTGACTCCTAAACACACCACACACACCAGTAACTCTCACACTGCGAACCCTTCCTCCTTATAGACATCTGCTCACTCTGGAGCGGTGGATGCAAGGTTAGAAGCCAGGATTAAAGGGAAGAAGATGGAGGAAGGGAGAGGCGGGTGGGATGGTTTTAGGTCAGGATGTGTTTGGTTACTCTAGAGAACGAAGGAGGAAGAGGGGGAGAGAAGGAGGAGGAGGTAAAGTAAGGTTGATCAGGAGGAGTGAAGGAGAATGAGGGAAAGGAAGTAGGATGAGGGAAATTAAGGAGGATGAGGGAAATTAAGGAGGATGAGAAAGGAGGATGCGGGAAAGGAAGGAGGATGAGGAAGGAGGATGAGGGAAAGGAAGAAGGATGAGGGATATTAAAGAGGATGAGGGATATTAAGGAGGATGAGGGAGAGGAAGGAGGATGAGGGGGATGAAGGAGAATGAGGCGGAGAGAAGGAGGATTAGGGATATTAAGGAGGATGAGGGAGAGGAAGAAGGATGAGGGATATTAAGGAGGATGAGGGAGAGGAAGGAGGATGAGGGAGAGGAAGGAGGATGAGGGAGAGGAAGGAGGATGAGGGAGAGGAAGGGGGATGAGGGAAATGAAGGAGGATGAGGGAGAGGAAGGAGGATGAGGGGAAATTAAGGAGGATGAGGGAGAGGAAGGAGGATGAGGGGGAGAGAAGGAGGATGAGGGAAAGGAAAAAGGATGAGGGAAAGGAGGGAGGATGAGGGGGAGAGAAATGGGATGAAGTAAATAAAGGAGGATGAGGGAAAGGAAGAAGGATGAGGGAAATGAAGGGGGATGAGGGAGAGGAAGGAGAATGAGGGGGAGAGAAGGAGGATGAGGGAAAGGAAGAAGGATGAGGGAAAGGAGGGAGGATGAGGGAGAAAATGAGGGTAAGGGAGAGAGAGAGAGAGGGAGAGAGAGAGGGAGGATGAGGGGGAGAGAAATGGGATGAAGGAAATAAAGGAGGATGAGGGAAAGGAAGGAAGATGAGGGAAATGAGGGAGGATGAGGGAGAAAATGAGGGTAAGGGAGAGAGAGAGAGGGAGAGGGAGAGAGAGAGGGAGGATGAGGGGGAGAGAAAGGAGGATGAAAGAGAGGAAGGAGAGTGAGGGGAGAGAAGGAGAGTGAGGGGAGAGAAGGAGAGTGAGGGGAGAGAAGGAGAGTGAGGGGAGAGAAGGAGAGTGAGGGGAGAGAGGGAGAGTGAGGGGAGAGAAGGAGAGTGAGGGGAGAGAAGGAGAGTGAGGGGAGAGAAGGAGAGTGAGGGGAGAGAAGGAGAGTGAGGGGAGAGAAGGAGAGTGAGTTGAAAGGTAGATGGAGTTCCTATATAGTGTTCTACATTTAAACAACTTTCTACAGGCCCTGGTCAAACGTAGTGCACTACATACAATAGGGAATAGTGTGTAATTTAGGACGGAGCCCACAGTAAAGATTTTTATCAGACCTAAACTCTGTAGATAAAACAGCTACACCTCTCTCTTCTTTAAAGGGGTCAGGGTTGAAGGTCGGGGTTGAAAATGAAATGGAGGTGAAACGTATTTTATGTTTTCGTTCCTCTGTCTTCCATGAATACGTAGTTAAAGCTTTTTGTTGAGTACCTCTTGTTGAATACCTTGTCCTGTATCCACAAAGTGTCTTAGAGTAGAACATTGTTCATACGTACTGAGAAAAGAGACATTTTACTCTTACTCTCATGTGTATTAATATAACTGTACTCTTTAGTCATATGAGTCCCACCTAGTCGACATACAGTGCATTCAGAATATCTTCAGACTATTGACTTTTTACACATTTTGTGACGTTACAGCTTTATTCTTAAATGGATCAAATTGTTGTTGTTTTTTCGTCATCAATCTACACACAATAACACATGAAGACAAAGCAAAAACAGGGTTTTAAAAATGTTTGCAAATGTATAAAAAAATGAAAAACTGAAAAATAACATTTACATAATTATTCAGAACCTTTACTTAACGCTTTGTTGAAGCACCTTAGGCAGCGATTACATCCTTGAGTCTTCTTGGGTTTGACACTATAAACTTGGCACACCTGTATTTGGGGAGTTTCTACCATTCTTCTCTGCAGATCCTCTCAACCTAAGTCAGGTTGGATGTCACTGCACAGCTATTTTCAGGACTCTCCAGAGATGTTTGATCAGGTTCAAGTCCGGGCTGTGGCTGGGCCACTCAAGGACATTCAGAGACTTGTCCCGAAGTCATTCCTGTGTTGTCTTGGCTCTGTGCTTAGGGTCATTGTCCTGTTGGAAGCGAAACCTTTGCCCCAGTCTGAGCTCTCTGGAGCAGGTTTTCATCAAGGATCTCTCTGTACTTCACTCTGTTCATCTTTCCCTCTATCCTGACTAGTATCCCAGTCCCTGCCACTGAAAAACATCCCCACAGCACGATGATGCCACCACCATGCTTCAATGAAGGTATGGTGCCAGGTTTCGTCCAGACGTGACGGATGGCATTCAGGCAAAATAATCTTGTTTCTCATTGTCTGAGAGTCCAGTAAGTGCCTTTTGGCAAACTACATGTGATTTTTCCTGAAGAACGGCTTCCATCTGGCCACTCTACCATAAAGGCCTGATTGGTGGAGTGCCTCAGAGACGGTTGTCCTTCTGGAAGGTTCTCCCATCTCCCCAGAGGAACTCTGGAGCTCTGTCAGACTGACCATCGGGTTCTTGGTCACCTCCATGACCAAGGCCCTTCTCCCCCGATTGCTCAGTTTGGCCAGGTGGTCAGCTACAAGAAGACTCTCGGTAGTTCCAAACGTCTTCCATTTAAGAATGATGGAGGCCACCGTGTTCTTTGGGACTTTCAATGCTGCATACATTTTTTGGTCCCCTTCCCAGATATGTGCCTCGACATAATCCTGTATCGGAGCTCTACAGACAATTCCTTCGACCTCATGGCTTGGTTTTTGCCCTGACATTCACTGTCAACTGTTGGACATTATATAGACAGGTGTGTCCCTTTCCAAATTATGTCCGATCAATGGAATTTACCACAGGTGGAGTCCACTCAAATTGTAGAAAGATTTCTAGGACGACCAATGTAAACAGGAAGCACCTGCTTTCAATTTCGAGTCTAGTAGCAAATGGTGTGAATACTTATGCAAATAAGGTATTTCTGTTTTATTTTTAATACATTTGCAAAAAGTTCCAAAAACCTGTTTTCGCTTTGTCATTATGGGAAATTGTGTGTAGATTGATTAATATTTGTAAAATTTTTTATCAATTTTAGAATAGGGCTGTATCATAACATAACTTTCAGAATGCACTTTATTTACGAGATCTCATGAGCTATTCTGTTAAGAGTTAGCAGCAGGTATCTTGGAAAATGCAGACTGTCAGTGGTTCCTGTAGACAGGGTCTGTGGTTACTGTAGACAGGGTCAGTGGTTACTGTAGACAGGGTCAGTGGTTCCTGTAGACAGGGTCAGTGGTTCCTGTAGACAGGGTCAGTGGTTCCTGTAGACAGGGTCAGTGGTTCCTGTAGACAGGGTCAGTGGTTCCTGTAGACAGGGTCAGTGGTTACTGTAGACAGGGTCAGTGGTTACTGTAGACAGGGTCAGTGGTAATGTAGACAGGGTCAGTGGTTACTGTAGACAGGGTCAGTGGTTAATGTAGACAGGGTCAGTGGTTACTGTAGACAGGGTCAGTGGTTACTGTAGACAGGGTCAGTGGTTACTGTAGACAGGGTCAGTGGTTACTGTAGACAGGGTCAGTGGTTAATGTAGACAGGATCAGTAGTTACTGTAGACAGGGTCAGTGGTTAATGTAGACAGGGTCAGTGGTTCCTGTAGACAGGGTCAGTGGTTCCTGTAGACAGGGTCAGTGGTTACTGTAGACAGGGTCAGTGGTAATGTAGACAGGGTCAGTGGTTAATGTAGACAGGGTCAGTAGTTACTGTAGACAGGGTCAGTGGTAATGTAGACAGGGTCAGTGGTTACTGTTGACATGGTCAAGACCATGGTGCCTGCCTACGGAGCTGTGAGGGGAACGGCACCTCAGTACCTTCAGGCTCTGATCAGGCCCTACACCCAAACAAGGGCACTGCGTTCATCCACCTCTGGCCTGCTCGCCTCCCTACCACTGAGGAAGCACAGTTCCCGCTCAGCCCAGTCAAAACTGTTCGCTACTCTGGCACTCCAATGGTGGAACAAACTCCCTCACGACGCCAGGGCAGCGGAGTCAATCACCACCTTCCGGAGACACCTGAAACCCCACGTCTTTAAGGAATACCTAGGATAGGATAAATTAATCCTTCTGACCCCCCCCCCCTTAAAAGATTTAGATGCACTATTGTAAAGTGGCTGTTCCACTGGATGTCATAAGGTGAATGCACCAATTTGTAAGTCGCTCTGGATAAGAGTGTCTGCTAAATGACTTAAATGTTAATGTAATGGTCAGTAGTTACTGTAGACAGGGTCAGTGGTAATGTAGACAGGGTCAGTAGTTACTGTAGACAGGGTCAGTGGTTCCTGTAGACAGGGTCAGTGGTTACTGTAGACAGGGTCAGTGGTTACTGTAGACAGGGTCAGTGGTTACTGTAGACAGGGTCAGTGGTTACTGTAGACAGGGTCAGTGGTT
>NW_026601113.1:27344-76059 GCF_029448725.1 Salvelinus fontinalis
GNTTACTGTAGACAGGGTCAGTGGTTACTGTAGACAGGGTCAGTGGTTACTGTAGACAGGGTCAGTGGTTAATGTAGACAGGGTCAGTGGTTACTGTAGACAGGGTCAGTGGTTCCTGTAGACAGGGTCAGTAGTTACTGTAGACATGGTCATTGGTTCCTGTAGACAGGGTCAGTGGTTACTGTAGACAGGGTCAGTGGTTACTGTAGACAGGGTCAGTGGTTACTGTAGACATGGTCATTGGTTCCTGTAGACAGGGTCAGTGGTTACTGTAGACAGGGTCAATGATTAATGTAGACAGGGTCAGTGGTTCCTGTAGACAGGGTAATAATCTAGATTTACATGATAAACCCATTAATAATCAAGATTTACATGATTCACCCATTAATAATCTAGATTTACATTATTCGCCCATTAATAATCTAGATTTACATGATAAACCCTTATATAATCTAGATTTACATTATAATCCCAAAAATAATCTAGATTTACATGATAAACCATTCATAATCTAGATTTACATGATTCACCCATTAATAATCTAGATTTACATGATTCACCCATTCATAATCTAGATTTACATGATAAACCCTTATATAATCTTGATATACATTATAATCCCATAAATAATCTAGATTTACATAAGAAAACCCTTATATAATCTAGATTTACATTATAAATCCATGAATAATCTAGATTTACATAAGAAAACCCTTATATAATCTAGATTTACATTATAAACCCATGAATAATCTAGATTGACATGATAAACCCGTTAATAATCTAGATTTACATGATAAACCCATTAATGATCTAGATTTACATGACACACCCATTAATAATCTAGATTGACATGATACACCCATTAATTTTCTAGATTTGCATGATAAACCCATGAATAATCTAGATTTACATGATAAACCCATTAATAATCTAGATTTACATGATAAACCCATTAATAATCTAGATTTACATGACACATCCATTAATAATCTAGATTTACATGATACACCCATTAATTTTCTAGATTTGCATGATAAACCCATTAATAATCTAGATTTGCATGATAAACCCATTAATAATCTAGATTTACATGATAAACCCATTAATAATCTAGATTTACATGATAAACCCATTAATAATCTAGATTTACATGATTCACCCATTCATAATCTAGATTTACATGATAAACCCTTATATAATCTAGATGTACATTATAATCCCATAAATAATCTAGATTTACATGAGAAAACCCTTATAGAATCTAGATTTACATTAAAATCCCATTAATAATCTAGATTTACCAGATAAACCATTCATAATCTAGATTTACATGATAAACCCTTATATAATCTAGATTTACATTATAATCCCATGAATAATCTAGATATACATGATAAACCATTCATAATCTTAATTTACATGATGAACCCTTATATAATCTAGATTAACATGACACACCCATTAATAATCTAGATTTACATGATAAACCCATTAATAATCTAGATTTACATGATAAACCCATTAATAATCTAGATTTACATGATAAACCCATTAATAATCTAGATTTACATGATAAACCATTCATAATCTAGATTTACATGATAAACCATTCATAATCTAGATTTACATGATAAACCCTTATATAATCTAGATTTAAATTATAATCCCATTAATAATCTAGATTTACAAGATAAACCATTCATAATCTAGATTTACATGATACACCCTTATATAATCTAGATTTACATTATAATCCCATGAATAATCTAGATATACATGATAAACCATTCATAATCTAGATTTACATGATAAACCCATTAATAATCTAGATTTACATGATAAACCCATTAATAATCTAGATTTACATGATAAACCCATTAATAATCTAGATTTACATTATAATCCCATTTATAATCTAGATTTACATTACACACCCATTAATAATCTAGATTTACATTATAAACCCATTAATAATCTAGATTTACATTACACACCCATTAATAATCTAGATTTACATTATAATCCCATTCATAATCTAGATTTACATGATAAACCCATTATTTATCTAGATTTACATGATAAACACATAATACATCTAGATTTACCTGATAAACCCATTAATAATCTAGATTTACATTACACACCCATTATTAATCTAGATTTACATGATAAACCATTCATAATCTAGATTTACTTGATAAACCTTTATATAATCTAGATTTACATGCAACAGTTGTGCTTTTGACAGCGATTTCACATGCGGCCTAATTGACATGATATGCCTAAATGTGTATAACCACAAGATAATAAATACGCACATATATTGATTTTGATTATTTTATTAGCCTAAATAATATTATTTGAAGATATTCCTTTGGAGCGCAATATCACATCGTTAAAAAAATATGCCTAAATTGGTCATGCCAATAAATGAGGCACTTGACAGCGTCTATGGGCCAAGTGTTTCGGTGATTAATGACCTTTCAAACGTTTAATGACCTTTCAAAGTGACTTGATCCCTACTGTGCCAAAAGCCATTTAGAGCAGTTGAACGGAAGTGATGAGAGTGTTGATTTAACGGTCGTTTCATCAAAATTGCCTTTTGACGACCGTCATACTGATTCAGTGCAATATGGCGTCATACTGATTCAGTGCAATATGTCACATTGTTCAGAATATCAGGATACATACTAGGGGGTTATGCCTTCCCACATATTGGGCAGGAATGATGTGAAATGACATCAAAGGTCTTACCATTGCATTTGATGTTGGCTACAGTCATATTGACTGGTAGTATGGAGCGTCCTATAGAGTTCACTGCTGGCCATGCCTCATCACGATTGGTTGTTCCCCATCATTTGCGACAAGGTCAATGAGCGTCATGGCTATCTTTCCTTTGCAGAACCTCAAACTGTCATGATCACTAGCTAAAATAAAGGTTTCTGAGTTGATTTTACTCCTGGCTCTGAGTTTGTCTAGTCAGTATCTTAGCATCGTCCTATAACATACTCTGAGCTGGGAGTTTTGTGTTGTTGTCCTGAACACGTTTCAACAGGATTCCTAGGACGTTTTCTGAGAGTCTTTGTGAATACAGGCCCTGATGCGCTGAACTCTGGGGCCTACAGAGGACTTTGATAAGCGAATAAATAAATCTATACCACTCTCTCTCCTCTCCCTGCGTTCATTTTGACTTGACCATATGTGAACAGCTCTCTTCAGTAAAGTCCACATTCAAGGCATGATCAATAGGAGAAGACAGTAGGGTGCAGGGAGCAGGCATCACAACACAACACTGAAAGATGTCAAACACACACAGACACACACACACACAGACACACGCACACACAGACACACAGAGACACACACAGACACACGGACACAGAGAGAGAGAGAGAGACGCACACAACACAACAGTTCAACAGTCAGTTTCCCGTCCACCTTGTTGTGTGTGTGTGTGTGTGTGTGTGTGTGTGTGTGTGTGTGTGTGTGTGTGTGTGTGTGTGTGTGTGTGTGTGTGTGTGTGTGTGTGTGTGTGTGTGTGTGGACATGTGATTGTTATAGCTGTGGAGATCTCCGCAGAGAAGGAAGTCAGTGAAGCATTAGAAGACGTTCTTCTTCCATTCTGTTTCATTTTTCATCACTTTTTAATACCTTCTCCCCTGTTTACACTCACTTCTTCTGTTTAATACCTCTCCTTCTCCCCTCTTCACTCTCCCTTCTGTTGAATACCTCTCCGTCTCTCCTCTTCACCCTCCCTTCTGTTTAATACCTCTCCTTCTCCTCTCTTCACCCTCCCTTCTGTTTAATAACTCTCCTTCTCCCCTCTTCACCCTCCCTTCTGTTTAATACCTCTCCTTCTCCCCTCTTCACCCTCCCTTCTGTTTAATACCTCTCCTTCTCCCCTCTTCACCCTCCCTTCTTCTGTTTAATACCTCTCCTTCTCCCTTCTTCACCCTCCCTTCTGTTTAATACCTCTCCTTCTCCCCTCGTCACCCTCCCTTCTGTTTAATACCTCTCCTTCTCCCCTCTTCACCCTCCCTTCTTCTGTTGAATACCTCTCCGTCTCTCCTCTTCACCCTCCTTTCTGTTTAATACCTCTCCTTCTCCCCTCTTCACCCTCCCTTCTTCTGTTTAATACCTCTCCTTCTCTCCTCTTCACCCTCCCTTCTTCTGTTTAATACCTCTCCTTCTCCCCTCTTCACCCTCCCTTCTTCTGTTTAATACCTCTCCTTCTCCACTCTTCGCCCTCCCTTCTGTTAAATACCTCTCCTTCTCCCCTCTTCACCCTCCCTTCTGTTTAATACCTCTCCTTCTCCCCTCTTCACCCTCCCTTCTGTTTAATACCTCTCCTTCTCCTCTCTTCACCCTCCCTTCTGTTTAATACCTCTCCTTCTCCCCTCTTCACCCTCCCTTCTTCTGTTTAATACCTCTCCTTCTCCCTTCTTCACCCTCCCTTCTGTTTAATACCTCTCCTTCTCCCCTCTTCACCCTCCCTTCTTCTGTTTAATACCTCTCCTTCTCTCCTCTTCACCCTCCCTTCTGTTTAATACCTCTCCTTCTCCACTCTTCGCCCTCCCTTCTGTTAAATACCTCTCCTTCTCCCCTCTTCACCCTCCCTTCTGTTTAATACCTCTCCTTCTCTCCTCTTCACCCTCCCTTCTGTTTAATACCTCTCCTTCTCTCCTCTTCACCCTCCCTTCTGTTTAATACCTCTCCTTCTCTCATCTTCACCCTCCCTTCTTCTGTTTAATACCTCTCCTTCTCCCCTCTTCACCCTCCCTTCTGTTTAATACCTCTCCTTCTCCCCTCTTCACCCTCCCTTATTCTGTTTAATACCTCTCATTCTCCCCTCTTCACCCTCCCTTCTGTTTAATACCTCTCCCTCTCCCCTCTTCACCCTCCCTTCTGTTTAATACCTCTCCTTCTCCCCTGAATGAGAAGTAAGGAGAGGAAAGTATGATGTTTTGTATTTTCTAAAGATCCTCTACCTAGGCCTCTGACTCCATGGTTGTCTCTGTGTGTGTGTGTGTGTGTGTGTGTGTGTGTACAGTAGATGTTTCTCTGTGTGTGTGTGGTGTGTGTGTGTGTGTGTGTGTGTTTGTGTGTGTGTGTGTGTGTGTGTGTGTGTGTGTGTGTGTGTGTGTGTGTGTGTGTGTGTGTGTGTGTGTGTGTGTGTGTGTGTGTGTGTGTGTGTACAGTAGGTGTTTCTCTGGTGTGTCTGCTTGTGAGCTTCTTTGTGTGTGTGTGTGTGTGTGTGTGTGTGTGTGTGTGTGTGTGTGTGTGTGTGTGTGTGTGTGTGTGTGTGTGTGTGTGTGTGTGTGTGTGTGTGTGTGTGTGTGTGTGTGTGTGTGTGTTCTACCTCATGTCCATTAGAATTGTTCCTCAGGTTTTTTACTGAACTTTGTGTCACACTGCACTAAGCACTGTGTGTGTGCGTGTGTGCGTGTACGTGTGTGTGTGTGCATGTGTGTGTGTCATTCAGGATGCCCATGCTTCATTTGTCTCCTGAATGAGACCAGTCTGTTCAATCTCACTGAATTCTCCCTGTACAGAGGTGCTGCTTCACCAGGCACCTTTAATGACAGCAGAGGTCTGTGTGTATTAGAGAGAGAGACAGAGCGAGAGAGAGACAGAGCGAGAGAGAGACAGAGCGAGAGAGAGACAGAGCGAGAAAGAGAGAGACAATGAGACAATGAGACAATGAGACAATGAGACAATGAGACAAATAGACAAATAGACAATGAGACAAATAGACAATGAGACAAATAGACAATTAGACAATTAGACAATTAGACAAATAGACAAATAGACAAATAGACAAATAGACACAGAGAAAGAGAAACAAAGAGACAAAGAGAAAGAGAAAGATAGAGCGAAAGAGAGAGAGAGAGAGATAGAATAGAGAGAGAGACAAAGAGACAAAGAGAAAGAGAGAGAGAAAGAGAGAATAGAGCGAGAGAGAGAGATACTAGAGAGAGAGAGACAGAGAGAGAGAATATAGAGAGAGAAACAGAGACAAAGAGACACAGAGAAAGAGAAAGAGAAAGATAGAGAGAAAGAGAGAGAGAGGGTGTGTGTTAGAGAAAGAGAGAGGGTGTGTGTTGTGTGTGAGAGAGACTAATGCACTTTTTCTCTCAGTGAATCAGAAAGAGCTTAAGGGCCCTGGAGTCACTGGAGAGGAGTCTGTCTTTCTGTTTCTGTCTATCTGTCTGTCCATCTACCCGTCCTTCTCCTGCCCGCCCGTCTGTCGGTCCGTCTGCCTGTCGGCCTGTCTGTCACACACCCATACACACTCTCTCACATTCTAAATGGCTCAAGGAAAACGGACCACATTAGCACAGCTATGAGGATCCCAAAATATGTGTTGTGCTCATTAACACTAAACCAAAACGTCATCTTCTTCCAAGCCTAACATGTGGCCCTACAAAGTGTTATGTGGATGCTAGTTAACACTTGCCAGTGGAGTATTTTGTCATTTGTCTTGTAAGACCAGTTGAATTATGTCTGAATCCTAATTGGCACCCTATTATCTACATAGTGCACAACTTTTGAGCAGATCCCTATGAGCGCTGGCAGGAACTAGTGCACAATATAGAGAATAGGGTGGTATTTGTGACTCAGATATCTTTTGTTGTGCTGCCAGCTTCCAGCTGTTTGGTTGTGTTGTTGCTGTTGCTTTCTCAGTAAGAACCATGCTGAGAAAACTGGCTAAACAGTTTAGCAAACAAATACATGACCACATAGCCTTTGCTAATGTGTCATTACCATGATTAGTGTGTGTGTGTGTGTGTGTTGTAATGATAGTCATTAATAATGCATGCCAAATCATGTTTTCCATTCAATTTCTCTGGTTATTTTCGCCAAACAACATTACTGCAAGGTCCTTGGGCTTTTGACTGTAGATACATAAATAATGAACAGACTTTAAAGATGGAATCCACAGTTGGGGGGAAACAGCGCCACTCTCCGCCCCACGGCTGTTGTTATTGTTTTGGATTTGTTCTGTTGACAATGTGCATTGCGGTAAAAACCAAAACGCTGCTGTTCTTGAGCGCTACGGTGCTGTTCTAGAGAGCTACGGTGCTGTTCTAGAGCGCTACGGTGCTGTTCTAGAGAGCTACGGTGCTGTTCTAGAGCGCTACGGTGCTGTTCTAGAGCGCTATGGTGCTGTTCTAGAGCGCTACGCTGCTGTTCTAGAGCGCTACAGTGCTGTTCTAGAGCGCTACGGTGCTGTTCTAGAGCGCTACAGTGCTGTTCTAGAGCGCTACGGTGCTGTTCTAGAGCGCTACGCTGCTGTTCTAGAGCGCTACAGTGCTGTTCTAGAGTGCTACGGTGATGTTCTAGAGCGCTACGCTGCTGTTCTAGAGAGCTACGGTGCTGTTCTAGAGCGCTACGGTGCTGTTCTAGAGAGCTACGGTGCTGTTCTAGAGCGCTATGGTGATGTTCTAGAGCACTACGGTGTTGTTCTAGAGAGCTACGGTGATGTTCTAGAGCGCTACGCTGCTGTTCTAGAGCGCTACGGTGATGTTCTAGAGCGCTACGCTGCTGTTCTAGAGCACTACGGTGATGTTCTAGAGCGCTACGGTGATGTTCTAGAGCGCTACGGTGATGTCCAAGGAGGGGAGGAGTTGGCTGGTTGCACTGACTGCTTTGTTGTTTCGGAAGTAGCAGTTTCACCATTAAGGGTTCCAGCTGTAACTAAGGCCAACAACTCACATCAGACACTGTTCACAAGACGTTCAACCAGTTATTAAACACTGATCTAAGACCAGTTAGCTTTGAACACTAGAACCTCAAAACATCTCAACCTGCCTGTTCCAAGGCATGCTGAGCTGGTTAAAGGGGATACTACTTCATCTACTTCCCCAGAGCCAAGGCAAGCTGAGCTGGTTAAAGGGGATACTACTTCATCTACTTCCCCAGAGCCAAGGCAAGCTGAGATGGTTAAAGGGGATACTACTTCATCTATTTCCCCAGAGCCAAGGCAAGCTGAGCTGGTTAAAGGGGATACTACTTCATCTGCTTCCCCAGAGCCAGAGGAAGTCATGGATAGTATTTGTATACCTTTACATCCACTATGAAGGAATTTAAAGGTAGTTTTAGCGAGCCAATGCTAACTAGCATCAGGACAATGAATGGAAGTCTATTGTATCTACCAGCATGCTAGCAGTTGGGCTCCCGAGTGGGGCAGCGGTCTAAGGCACTGCATCTCAGTTCTAGAGGCGTCACTACAGACCATAGTTCGATCCGGGGCTTTATCACAACCGGCCGTGATCGGGAGTCCCATAGGGCGGCGCACAATTGGTCCAACGTCGTCCGGGTTTGGCCGGGGTAGGCCGTCATTGTCAATAAGAATTTGTCCTTAACTGACTTGCCTAGTTAAATAAACAAGACTTCCAGTCATTATGGCAAGGCTAGTTAGTAATTATGCTAACGCTAGTCAGCAACTTCCTTCAAGCTGCATGCAGTGACATTGAAATGGTATCCACAAGTTCATCTGACTCTGAGGAAGCAGATAAAGGGATTCATTGTTAAAATCCTGAAAAGAAAATCCATTGAGCAGATTTCCAGATCAGTATTAATAAGTATCTGTCTTTCAATAAATTATTAATGATGTTGACTTCAACTCCCTCCCAACTCCACTCTAGCAGCGTGTGTGTGTGTGTGTGTGTGTGTGTGTGTGTGTGTGTGTGTGTGTGTGTCTGTGTGTCTGTGTGTCTGTGTGTGTGTGTGTGTGTGTGTGTGTGTGTGTGTGTGTGTGTGTGTGTGTGTGTGTGTGTGTGTGTGTGTGTGTGTGTGCATGCCTTTTGCATGTACTCTCCCAAATCCAACAAGGGTTAAATGGAGACAGAGAAAACCCTTGGTTAAGAGTGTAAAGCAGTATATTACTGTATATTATGGCATATTATATTACTGTATATTGACAGAGAAAACCCTTGGTTAACAGTGTGAGGCAGTATATTACTGTATATTATGGCATATTATATTACTGTATATTGACAGAGAAAACCCTTGGTTAACAGTGTGAGGCAGTATATTACTGTATATTATGGCATATTATATTACTGTATATTGACAGAGAAAACCCTTGGTTAACAGTGTAAAGCAGTATATTACTGTATATTATGGCATATTATATTACTGTATATTGACAGAGAAAACCCTTGGTTAACAGTGTAAAGCAGTATATTACTGTATATTGACAGAGAAAACCCTTGGTTAACAGTGTGAGGCAGTATATTACTGTATATTATGGAATATTATATTACTGTATATTGACAGAGAAAACCCTTGGTTAACAGTGTGAGGCAGTATATTACAGTATATTACTGTATATTATATTACTGTATATTGACAGAGCTTTGCGGTGCAGGAATAGCACCTCGTCGGCGATGTGTTTGTGTGTCGGTGTACTTCCGGGGGAACTTTTGGAAATGTACACGCGTGTGTTTGCGTGTGTGGCCTCTATGACTAACCCTCTTTCCCTCTGTTATCGGCGACCTTGTCTTCTCTCATCTCCCGTTGCCGGTGACGTTAGGTTGCCCTGGGCCCCTCTCTTATGTGTCTCTCTCTCTCTCTCTCTCTCTCTCTCTCTCTCTCTCTCTCTCTCTCTCTCTCTCTCTCTCTCTCTCTCTCTCTCTCTCTCTCTCTCTCTCTCTCTCTCTCTCTCTCTCTCTCTCTCTGTCTGTTTGCTCCAGCGCTCATCGAAGACCCTGGGCTTCCCGTGTTAGCGCCATGGGCTCCTCTTGTGACATTGGAGGACTGTGTGTTTATCTAGTCACTAAGGTCTAGTGAGGGGAGTCCATCATATAGTGAAACAGAGAGAAACCCCCTGAAGCATGGTGAGAGGTTATTCCTGCTCATCTTACAGTAGTATGGTGAATCTGAGCAGGTGACTGTAGCACAAAGACAACCATACACAGAACATGGCAGGTTCTACACATTCTAACATGACAATGTCTTCTTCTCTCTAACTTATTCATGACCTCTCCTATTCACTTTTACTTTGCTACACATCAGATCTGGATTTAAATACAATTCAATCAATTCGCTCTAGGCTGGCCGCAGTGCCAAATGGGCGGGGTTTGCAGTTTTGAGACTATTCCATTGGTCCATTAAGGCAGTCAAGCTCAAACAAGCACAGATAAAGCATGTGCAAGGGTTTTCTAATCGGATTTGCACCCAGGTCTGCTACAGAAAGGTCAGTTAGTTGTTGCTACATGTACTCAGCTAGGGAGACATAGACATAGAAAGGACATCACTTTGCCACCGGCAGGAACATCACCACAACAATACCCCTTTCTCTAAACATCAACAGGACAACAACACCACATTCATTCTGTTCTCGGAACACTAGAACACACTCTAACATTGTGATGTCACCACGGGCCACTCCAGAAGGCACTTTGAATTTGTGTTCTTTTTACTGGTACCCAAGCTAATTATGAGGAGGGCTCTCCTCATCTGCCCCTGGTGAATGTGTGTGTGTGTGTGTTCATGCCCTTGATGGTAATATTCTCTCTGATCTTGGTCACATGCCTCAGAGTGTGTGCTCCTCCAGTACCTAATTACTGTGTGTGTGTGTGTGTGTGTGTGTGTGTGTGTGTGTGTGTGTGTGTGTGTGTGTGTGTGTGTGTGTGTGTGTGTGTGTGTGTGTGTGTGTGTGTGTGTGTGTGTGTTTATGTATGTGTGTTTATGTGCTTGTGTGCTTGTGAGTGTGTGTATGCTTGTGTGTGAACAGAAGAGTTTTAGCATGAAAGACAGCTAGTGTGGTTAGAGCAGAGCCTCTCAGTTCAATAGCTGTGGTAAATTAGACTACGGTACTTTTCCCAGGGGTCTGAAAGTGATGTCAACATTAATACATTTTTCATGTTTTGTCGATCATACTCTTTTACACAACCAAAACATAAACAGTCAAAACACATTTCCCATATCCTGGGGATTTGCATTTCTTCAGTTGCCTATTTCATGAAAAGTGCCTATTTGCAATCAAATGAGTATGTCCGTCTCTCATACCTTTTTTAAAAACAGGAATCGTAATATTTCCAATTGAAGTGTAATTTCCTTTTATGTCCAATCCCATGTCATCATATTCCCTATTTGTTTCCCTGAAATGAGCCACGAGAGAACTGGCTCCGTCCAAAATGGATCCCCAATCCCTATATGATGCACTTCTTTTCACCAGAGCATTATGGGCCCTTGGAGTGCACTATACAGAAAGTAGATTTCCATTTGGGACGTAGTCTCGAAGCATTATGAATGACAAATTACTTTTCTACAGCGAAACAGGGAGAAGGTATTTGTTAAACGTCTTCCAAGTTATTGAGGGATTAGTCTAGAATATCCTGGGAACGGAATGTAATTCAGGAACTGTTATGACTCAACGTCAGCCTCAGGGGTTACACTATTAATGCTCCCCATGTGAAAAACGACCACCGGTACAGTGGTTCCTGCCCTGACAATATGCATAGTATTACATTGTGGAACAGTTGAATAAATTCCAGAATTATTTTCAGAATCCTGGAACTGTTAAACTATTCTATAATAGAATCCTGGAACTGTTAAACTATTCTATAATAGAATCCTGGAACTGTTAAACTATTCTATAATAGAATAGTGTAACTGCGTTGGCTAGATTCCCTGGGGTCATTTTAATCTAACATGTTTTCCTCCTGCCTCTTTTCTCCATGGTCAAATGAAGTTACAGAATGGTTTTGGGAAACACTATAACAATTTACAAACAGACTCCCCTTAACGTTGAAATGCTTAGCGTGTGCGTGTTGGGACAGGACTTTGTCAGTGAAGACATTGTGTAGACATTGCTGTCTTATGACTGAATGGAAGCCCAGGATGTGTTTTTGTAGATGTCTGGCTAAACCCCAGGTCATAATGATTGCTGAGGTAAATCACTAGTAGTCAGGAGACCAAGAGGATCCATGATACATAATGATAACTGACTTAATGACTTGTTGTGTTAATGGAGTACAACTACTTCCATGGTTAAGTTAACCTTCATCTAATGGGGTACGACTACCTCCCAGGTTGTATTAACCATCTAATGGGGTACGACTACCTCCCAGGTTGTGTCACCTTCATCTAATGGGGTACGACTACCTCCCAGTTTGTGTCACCTTCATCTAATGGGGTACGACTACCTCCCAGGTTGTGTCACCTTCATCTAATGGGGTACGACTACCTCCCAGGTTGTGTCACCTTCATCTAATGGGGTACGACTACCTCCCAGGTTGTGTCACCTTCATCTAATGGGGTACGACTACCTCCCAGGTTGTATTAACCTTCATCTAATGGGGTACGACTACCTCCCAGGTTGTATCATCTTCATCTAATGGGGTACGACTACCTCCCAGGTTGTATTAACCGTCATCTAATGGGGTACGACTACCTCCCAGGTTGTATTAACCTTCATCTAATGGGGTACGACTACCTCCCAGGTTGTATTAACCTTCATCTAATGGGGTATGACTACCTCCCAGGTCGTATTAACCTGGTTGTGTTAACCTTCATCTAATGGGGTACAACTACCTCCCAGGTTGTGTCACCTTCATCTAATGGGGTACGACTACCTCCCAGGTTGTATTAACCATCATCTAATGGGGTACGACTACCTCCCAGGTTGTATTAACCATCATCTAATGGGGTACGACTACCTCCCAGGTTGTATTAACCTTCATGTAATGGGGTACGACTACCTCCCAGGTTGTGTCACCTTCATCTAATGGGGTACGACTACCTCCCAGATTGTATTAACCTTCATCTAATGGGGTACAACTACCTCCCAGGTTGTATTAACCTTCATCTAATGGGGTACGACTACCTCCCAGGTTGTATTAACCTTCATGTAATGGGGTACGACTACCTCCCAGGTTGTGTCACCTTCATCTAATGGGGTACGACTACCTCCCAGGTTGTATTAACCATCTAATGGGGTACGACTACCTCCCAGGTTGTGTCACCTTCATCTAATGGGGTACGACTACCTCCCAGGTTGTGTCACCTTCATCTAATGGGGTACGACTACCTCCCAGGTTGTATTAACCTTCATCTAATGGGGTACGACAACCTCCCAGGTTGTATTAACCTTCATCTAATGGGGTACGACTACCTCCCAGGTTGTATTAACCATCTAATGGGGTACCACTACCTCCCAGGTTGTGTCACCTTCATCTAATGGGGTACGACTACCTCCCAGGTTGTATTAACCATCTAATAGGGTACAACTACCTCCCAGGTTGTATTAACCATCTAATGGGGTACCACTACCTCCCAGGGTGTATTAACCTTCATCTAATGGGGTACGACTACCTCCCAGGTTGTGTCACCTCCATCTAATGGGGTACGACTACCTCCCAGGTTGTGTCACCTTCATCTAATGGGGTACGACTACCTCCCAGGTTGTGTCACCTTCATCTAATGGGGTACGACTACCTCCCAGGTTGTGTCACCTTCATCTAATGGGGTACGACTACCTCCCAGGTTGTATTAACCATCTAATGGGGTACGACTACCTCCCAGGTTGTGTCACCTTCATCTAATGGGGTACGACTACCTCCCAGGTTGTGTCACCTTCATCTAATGGGGTACGACTACCTCCCAGGTTGTATTAACCATCATCTAATGGGGTACGACTACCTCCCAGGTTGTGTCACCTTCATCTAATGGGGTACAACTACCTCCCAGGTTGTGTCACCTTCATCTAATGGGGTACGACTACCTCCCAGGTTGTGTCACCTTCATCTAATGGGGTACGACTACCTCCCAGGTTGTGTCACCTTCATCTAATGGGGTACGACTACCTCCCAGGTTGTGTTAACCTTCATCTAATGGGGTACGACTACCTCCCAGGTTGTATCACCTTCATCTAATGGGGTACGACTACCTCCAAGGTTGTATTAACCTTCATCTAATGGGGTACGACTACCTCCCAGGTTGTATTAACTTTCATCTAATGGGGTACGACTACGTCCCAGGTTGTGTTAACCTTCATCTAATGGGGTACGACTACCTCCCAGGTTGTATTAACCTTCATCTAATGGGGTACGACTACGTCCCAGGTTGTGTTAACCTTCATCTAATGGGGTACAACTACCTCCCAGGTTGTATTAACTTCTTGAGAATACAGGGGGTGCTGTTTCGCATTAGCATAATTGCCTCTACAGATTAAACTGCCTCTTATTCAATTATTGCTGTTACTATATGCATATAACCATATACCATTGGATAGAAAACAAGCTATGGTTTCTAAAACCGTTCCAATTTTGTCTCTGAGTGAAACACAGGTCATTTCACAGCACTTTCCCTGAGCCAGAAGAAGATTGCAAGATGTGTATGCTCGCTTCAACGCTCTGCCTATATATGGTCATGCCACCTATGACCCGAAACACACTTCATTCGTCTTCCTCTGGGTGTCAGGAAGTTGTCAGAGGAGAAATTTTTTGTTTATCTTGTACTGACGTGAAATAAGACCTATTTCTTTAGCGTGACCGACAACTTCCGGTTTTCTGAAACGCGCGTTTTAGAGGTGCAATTGTCTTTTGTTATGCTGACATTACGGATGAAAACTATCTCCGTCTCGAAGTTTGTTTGATACATGTGACCATATCATCCTAATGTATGTTTTTTCAATATAGTTTAATCAGATTATTATAATTTTTTCGGGAGTTTTGCCGTGTTCCGTTCTTTGAGTTTTTTAACTTTGGACAGGGACCGTGCCAGTCGACCAGTACCCAGGCTAAATGAAGAGGGGAAGTTGCCATTGTGAATGGATTGAACGACTCATCAGGACTAAGGACACCTTGATCAACATTCTGATGAAAGATCAGCAATAGTAAGACCCAATTTACGATGTTATTTCATATATCTGTCGTGCATGTGAACTGGTCGGGCGCGCCCAGCTGGTTCTGGCTGGCCTGGTTATGCTAATTTAGCGCTACATTTTGTTTTCGCTATAAAACATTTAATAAATCTGAAATATTGTTTGGATTCACCAGATGTTGGGCTTTCAATGTCTGTACGCGGTGTATTTTTTCTGAAATGTTTTAAGACAAGTAATTAGTTATATAACGTTGGTCTCTGTAATTGTTCTAGCTGCATCAGCACTATATCAGATTGCAGCTGCAATGTAGAACTGTGATTTATACCTGAAAAATGCACATTTAAAAAAAAAAAACTATGCTATACCATAAATATGTTATCAGACTGTCATCTTATGAATTTGTTTGTTGGTTAGTGGCTATCAATATCTTAGTTTAGCCGAATTGGTGATAGCACCTGATGGAGTAAGAAACTGTTGGAGTAAGAAAATGGTGTCTTTTGCTAACGTGTTTAGCTAATAGATTTACATATTGTGTCTTCCCTGTAAAACATTTAAAAAATCTGAAATGGTGGTTTTATTCACAAGATCTGTGTCTTTCATTGGGTGTCTTGGACTTGTGATTTAATGATATTTAGATGCTACTATTTAATTGTGACGCTATGCTAGCGATGCTAATCAGTGTGGGGGGGGGTGGGGGGTGCTCCCGGATCCGGGTTAGGTACTCTGTAGAGGTTAACCTTCATCTAATGGGGTACGACTACCTCCCAGGTTGTATTAACCATCTAATGGGGTTCGACTACCTCCCAGGTTGTATTAACCTTCATCTAATGGGGTACGACTACCTCCCAGGTTGTATTAACCATCTAATGGGGTACGACTACCTCCCAGGTTGTATTAACCTTCATCTAATGGGGTACGACTACCTCCCAGGTTGTATTAACCATCTAATGGGGTACGACTACCTCCCAGGTTGTATTAACCTTCATCTAATGGGGTACGACTACCTCCCAGGTTGTATTAACCATCTAATGGGGTTCGACTACCTCCCAGGTTGTATTAACCTTCATCTAATGGGGTACGACTACCTCCCAGGTTGTATTAACCATCTAATGGGGTACGACTACCTCCCAGGTTGTGTCACCTTCATCTAATGGGGTACGACTACCTCCCAGGTTGTGTTAACCATCTAATGGGGTACGACTACCTCCCAGGTTGTATTAACCATCTAATGGGGTACGACTACCTCCCAGGTTGTATTAACCACCTAATGGGGTACGACTACCTCCCAGGTTGTATTAACCATCTAATGGGGTACGACTACCTCCCAGGTTGTATTAACCATCTAATGGGGTACGACTACCTCCCAGGTTGTGTCACCTTCATCTAATGGGGTACGACTACCTCCCAGGTTGTGTCACCTGCATCTAATGGGGTACGACTACCTCCCAGGTTGTGTCACCTGCATCTAATGGGGTACGACTACCTCCCAGGTTGTATTAACCTTCATCTAATGGGGTACGACTACCTCCCTGGTTGTATTAACCTTCATCTAATGGGGTACTACTACCTCCCATGTTGTGTCACCTTCATCTAATGGGGTACGACTACCTCCCAGGTTGTGTCACCTCCATCTAATGGGGTACGACTACCTCCCAGGTTGTGTTAACCGTCATCTAATGGGGTACGACTACCTCCCAGGTTGTATTAACATTCATCTAATGGGGTACGACTACCTCCCAGGTTGTATTCTAACCTCAATATCTGGATCTAGACAGCTCGATTGGCTCTGTGATCAATCAAGAATAAATAATTGTGTATCTGAACTCTTGATAAGACAGACTAATACGATACTTCAGATGTGGTTTGCATTATAAGTACCATTAATCAAACCTCTCCTTGCCAAGTACAGAAAAAAAAATAAAAAATGAGGATCATGTTTTGAAAGAGACAGGAAATGCACAAGGGGAGACAGAGAGAGACAGAAGGGACTAGAGTTTTCAGTGTGACAGAGGGAGACGGAATGGACTGGAGTTTTCAGTGTGACAGAGAGACAGGAGGGGCTAGAGTTTTCAGTATGACAGAGATAGACACTAGGGACTGGACTTTTCAGTGTGACAGAGAGAGACAGAAGGGACTAGAGTTTTCAGTGTGACAGAGAGAGACAGAAGGGACTGGAGTTTTCAGTGTGACAGAGAGAGACAGAAGGGACTAGAGTTTTCAGTGTGACAGAGAGAGACAGAAGGGACTAGAGTTTTCAGTGTGACAGAGAGAGACAGAAGGGACTAGAGTTTTCAGTGTGACAGAGAGAGACAGAAGGGACTAGAGTTTTCAGTGTGACAGAGAGAGACAGAAGGGACTAGAGTTTTCAGTGTGACAGAGAGAGACAGAAGGGACTGGAGTTTTCAGTGTGACAGAGAGAGAAGCAGAAGGGACTAGAGTTTTCAGTGTGACAGAGAGAGATAGAAGGGACTAGAGTTTTCAGGGTGACAGAGAGAGACAGAAGGGACTAGAGTTTTCAGTGTGACAGAGCAAGACAGAAGGGACTAGAGTTTTCAGTATGACAGAGAGCGACACTAGGGACTGGAGTTTTCAGTGTGACAGAGAGAGACAGAAGGGACTGGAGTTTTCAGTGTGACAGAGAGAGACAGAATGGACTGGAGTTTTCATTGTGACAGAGAGAGACAGAATGGACTGGAGTTTTCAGTGTGACAGAGAGAGACAGAATGGACTGGAGTTTTCAGTGTGACAGAGAGAGACAGAAGGGACTGGAGTTTTCAGTGTGACAGAGAGAGACAGAAGGGACTAGAGTTTTCAGTGTGACAGAGAGAGACAGAAGGGACTAGAGTTTTCAGTGTGACAGAGAGAGACAGAAGGGACTAGAGTTTTCAGTGTGACAGAGAGAGACAGAAGGGACTGGAGTTTTCAGTGTGACAGAGAGAGAAGCAGAAGGGACTAGAGTTTTCAGTGTGACAGAGAGAGATAGAAGGGACTAGAGTTTTCAGGGTGACAGAGAGAGACAGAAGGGACTAGAGTTTTCAGTGTGACAGAGCAAGACAGAAGGGACTAGAGTTTTCAGTATGACAGAGAGCGACACTAGGGACTGGAGTTTTCAGTGTGACAGAGAGAGACAGAAGGGACTGGAGTTTTCAGTGTGACAGAGAGAGACAGAATGGACTGGAGTTTTCATTGTGACAGAGAGAGACAGAATGGACTGGAGTTTTCAGTGTGACAGAGAGAGACAGAATGGACTGGAGTTTTCAGTGTGACAGAGAGAGACAGAAGGGACTGGAGTTTTCAGTGTGACAGAGATAGACAGAAGGGACTAGAGTTTTCAGTGTGACAGAGAGAGACAGAAGGGACTAGAGTTTTCAGTGTGACAGAGAGAGACAGAAGGGACTAGAGTTTTCAGTGTGACAGAGAGAGACAGAAGGGACTGGAGTTTTCAGTGTGACAGAGAGAGAAACAGAAGGGACTAGAGTTTTCAGTGTGACAGAGAGAGATAGAAGGGACTAGAGTTTTCAGGGTGACAGAGAGAGACAGAAGGGACTAGAGTTTTCAGTGTGACAGAGCAAGACAGGAGGGACTAGAGTTTTCAGTATGACAGAGAGCGACACTAGGGACTGGAGTTTTCAGTGTGACAGAGAGAGACAGAAGGGACTGGAGTTTTCAGTGTGACAGAGAGAGACAGAATGGACTGGAGTTTTCAGTGTGACAGAGAGAGACAGAATGGACTGGAGTTTTCAGTGTGACAGAGAGAGACAGAATGGACTGGAGTTTTCAGTGTGACAGAGAGAGACAGAAGGGACTGGAGTTTTCAGTGTGACAGAGATAGACAGAAGGGACTAGAGTTTTCAGTGTGACAGAGAGAGACAGAAGGGACTAGAGTTTTCAGTGTGACAGAGAGAGACAGAAGGGACTAGAGTTTTCAGTGTGACAGAGAGAGACAGAAGGGACTAGAGTTTTCAGTGTGACAGAGATAGACAGAAGGGACTAGAGTTTTCAGTGTGACAGAGAGAGACAGAAGGGACTAGAGTTTTCAGTGTGACAGAGAGAGACAGAAGGGACTAGAGTTTTCAGTGTGACAGAGAGACAGAAGGGACTAGAGTTTTCAGTGTGACAGAGAGAGACAGAAGGGACTGGAGTTTTCAGTGTGACAGAGAGAGAAACAGAAGGGACTAGAGTTTTCAGTGTGACAGAGCGAGATAGAAGGGACTAGAGTTTTAAATGTGACAGAGAGAGACAGAAGGGACTGGAGTTTTCAGTATGACAGAGAGAGACAGAAGGGACTGGAGTTTTCAGTGTGACAGAGAGAGACAGAAGGGACTAGAGTTTTCAGTGTGACAGAGAGAGACAGAAGGGACTGGAGTTTTCAGTGTGACAGAGAGAGAGACAGAAGGGACTGGAGTTTTCAGTGTGACAGAGAGAGAGACACTAGGGACTGGAGTTTTCAGTGTGACAGAGAGAGACAGAAGGGACTGGAGTTTTCAGTGTGACAAAGAGAGACAGAAGGGACAAGAGTTTTCAGTGTGACAGAGAGAGATAGAAGGGACTGGAGTTTTCAGTGTGACAGAGAGAAACAGAAGGGACTGGAGTTTTCAGTGTGACAGAGAGAGATAGAAGGGACTAGAGTTTTCAGTGTGACAGAGAGAGACAGAAGGGACTAGAGTTTTCAGTGTGACAGAGAGAGACAGAAGGGACTGGAGTTTTCAGTGTGACAGAGAGAGACAGAAGGGACTAGAGTTTTCAGTGTGACAGAGAGAGACAGACGGGACTAGAGTTTTCAGTGTGACAGAGAGAGACAGAAGGGACTAGAGTTTTCAGTGTGACAGAGAGAGACAGAAGGGACTAGAGTTTTCAGTGTGACAGAGAGAGACAGAAGGGACTAGAGTTTTCAGTGTGACAGAGAGAGACAGAAGGGACTGGAGTTTTCAGTGTGACAGAGTGAGAAACACAAGGGACTAGAGTTTTCAGTGTGACAGAGAGAGATAGAAGGGACTAGAGTTTTCAGTGTGACAGAGAGACAGAAGGGACTAGAGTTTTCAGTGTGACAGAGAGAGACAGAAGGGACTAGAGTTTTCAGTATGACAGAGAGAGACACTAGGGACTCGAGTTTTCAGTGTGACAGAGAGAGACAGAAGGGACTGGAGTTTTCAGTGTGACAGAGAGAGACAGAATGGACTGGAGTTTTCAGTGTGACAGAGAGAGACAGAATGGACTGGAGTTTTCAGTGTGACAGAGAGAGACAGAATCGACTGGAGTTTTCAGTGTGACAGAGAGAGACAGAAGGGACTAGAGTTTTCAGTGTGACAGAGAGAGACAGAAGGGACTGGAGTTTTCAGTGTGACAGAGAGAGAAACAGAAGGGACTAGAGTTTTCAGTGTGACAGAGAGAGATAGAAGGGACTAGAGTTTTCAGGGTGACAGAGACAGACAGAAGGGACTAGAGTTTTCAGTGTGACAGAGCAAGACAGAAGGGACTAGAGTTTTCAGTATGACAGAGAGCGACACTAGGGACTGGAGTTTTCAGTGTGACAGAGAGAGACAGAAGGGACTGGAGTTTTCAGTGTGACAGAGAGAGACAGAATGGACTGGAGTTTTCATTGTGACAGAGAGAGACAGAATGGCCTGGAGTTTTCAGTGTGACAGAGAGAGACAGAATGGACTGGAGTTTTCAGTGTGACAGAGAGAGACAGAAGGGACTGGAGTTTTCAGTGTGACAGAGATAGACAGAAGGGACTAGAGTTTTCAGTGTGACAGAGAGAGACAGAAGGGACTAGAGTTTTCAGTGTGACAGAGAGAGACAGAAGGGACTAGAGTTTTCAGTGTGACAGAGAGAGACAGAAGGGACTAGAGTTTTCAGTGTGACAGAGATAGACAGAAGGGACTAGAGTTTTCAGTGTGACAGAGAGAGACAGAAGGGACTAGAGTTTTCAGTGTGACAGAGAGAGACAGAAGGGACTAGAGTTTTCAGTGTGACAGAGAGAGACAGAAGGGACTGGAGTTTTCAGTGTGACAGAGAGAGAAACAGAAGGGACTAGAGTTTTCAGTGTGACAGAGAGAGATAGAAGGGACTAGAGTTTTCAGGGTGACAGAGAGAGACAGAAGGGACTAGAGTTTTCAGTGTGACAGAGCAAGACAGGAGGGACTAGAGTTTTCAGTATGACAGAGAGAGACACTAGGGACTGGAGTTTTCAGTGTGACAGAGAGAGACAGAAGGGACTGGAGTTTTCAGTGTGACAAAGAGAGACAGAAGGGACAAGAGTTTTCAGTGTGACAGAGAGAGATATAAGGGACTGGAGTTTTCAGTGTGACAGAGAGAAACAGAAGGGACTGGAGTTTTCAGTGTGACAGAGAGAGATAGAAGGGACTAGAGTTTTCAGTGTGACAGAGAGAGACAGAAGGGACTAGAGTTTTCAGTGTGACAGAGAGAGACAGAAGGGACTGGAGTTTTCAGTGTGACAGAGAGAGACAGAAGGGACTAGAGTTTTCAGTGTGACAGAGAGAGACAGACGGGACTAGAGTTTTCAGTGTGACAGAGAGAGACAGAAGGGACTAGAGTTTTCAGTGTGACAGAGAGAGACAGAAGGGACTAGAGTTTTCAGTGTGACAGAGAGAGACAGAAGGGACTAGAGTTTTCAGTGTGACAGAGAGAGACAGAAGGGACTGGAGTTTTCAGTGTGACAGAGAGAGATAGAAGGGACTGGAGTTTTCAGTGTGACAGAGAGAAACAGAAGGGACTGGAGTTTTCAGTGTGACAGAGAGAGATAGAAGGGACTAGAGTTTTCAGTGTGACAGAGAGAGACAGAAGGGACTAGAGTTTTCAGTGTGACAGAGAGAGACAGAAGGGACTGGAGTTTTCAGTGTGACAGAGAGAGAAACAGAAGGGACTAGAGTTTTCAGTGTGACAGAGAGAGATAGAAGGGACTAGAGTTTTCAGTGTGACAGAGAGAGATAGAAGGGACTAGAGTTTTCAGTGTGACAGAGAGAGACAGAAGGGACTAGAGTTTTCAGTGTGACAGAGAGAGACAGAAGGGACTAGAGTTTTCAGTGTGACAGAGAGAGACAGAAGGGACTGGAGTTTTCAGTGTGACAAAGAGAGACAGAAGGGACAAGAGTTTTCAGTGTGACAGAGAGAGATAGAAGGGACTGGAGTTTTCAGTGTGACAGAGAGAAACAGAAGGGACTGGAGTTTTCAGTGTGACAGAGAGAGATAGAAGGGACTAGAGTTTTCAGTGTGACAGAGAGAGACAGAAGGGACTAGAGTTTTCAGTGTGACAGAGAGAGACAGAAGCGACTGGAGTTTTCAGTGTGACAGAGAGAGACAGAAGGGACTAGAGTTTTCAGTGTGACAGAGAGAGACAGACGGGACTAGAGTTTTCAGTGTGACAGAGAGAGACAGAAGGGACTAGAGTTTTCAGTGTGACAGAGAGAGACAGAAGGGACTAGAGTTTTCAGTGTGACAGAGAGAGACAGAAGGGACTAGAGTTTTCAGTGTGACAGAGAGAGACAGAAGGGACTGGAGTTTTCAGTGTGACAGAGAGAGAAACAGAAGGGACTAGAGTTTTCAGTGTGACAGAGAGAGATAGAAGGGACTAGAGTTTTCAGTGTGACAGAGAGAGACAGAAGGGACTAGAGTTTTCAGTGTGACAGAGAGAGACAGAAGGGACTAGAGTTTTCAGTATGACAGAGAGAGACACTAGGGACTGGAGTTTTCAGTGTGACAGAGAGAGACAGAAGGGACTGGAGTTTTCAGTGTGACAGAGAGAGACAGAATGGACTGGAGTTTTCAGTGTGACAGAGAGAGACAGAATGGACTGGAGTTTTCAGTGTGACAGAGAGAGACAGAATGGACTGGAGTTTTCAGTGTGACAGAGAGAGACAGAAGGGACTAGAGTTTTCAGTGTGACAGAGAGAGACAGAAGGGACTGGAGTTTTCAGTGTGACAGAGAGAGACAGAAGGGACTAGAGTTTTCAGTGTGACAGAGCAAGACAGAAGGGACTAGAGTTTTCAGTATGACAGAGAGCGACACTAGGGACTGGAGTTTTCAGTGTGACAGAGAGAGACAGAAGGGACTGGAGTTTTCAGTGTGACAGAGATAGACAGAAGGGACTAGAGTTTTCAGTGTGACAGAGAGAGACAGAAGGGACTAGAGTTTTCAGTGTGACAGAGAGAAACAGAAGGGACTAGAGTTTTCAGTGTGACAGAGATAGACAGAAGGGACTAGAGTTTTCAGTGTGACAGAGAGAGACAGAAGGGACTAGAGTTTTCAGGGTGACAGAGAGAGACAGAAGGGACTAGAGTTTTCAGTGTGACAGAGCAAGACAGAAGGGACTAGAGTTTTCAGTATGACAGAGAGCGACACTAGGGACTGGAGTTTTCAGTGTGACAGAGAGAGACAGAAGGGACTGGAGTTTTCAGTGTGACAGAGAGAGACAGAATGGACTGGAGTTTTCATTGTGACAGAGAGAGACAGAATGGACTGGAGTTTTCAGTGTGACAGAGAGAGACAGAATGGACTGGAGTTTTCAGTGTGACAGAGAGAGACAGAAGAGACTGGAGTTTTCAGTGTGACAGAGATAGACAGAAGGGACTAGAGTTTTCAGTGTGACAGAGAGAGACAGAAGGGACTAGAGTTTTCAGTGTGACAGAGAGAGACAGAAGGGACTAGAGTTTTCAGTGTGACAGAGAGAGACAGAAGGGACTAGAGTTTTCAGTGTGACAGAGATAGACAGAAGGGACTAGAGTTTTCAGTGTGACAGAGAGAGACAGAAGGGACTAGAGTTTTCAGTGTGACAGAGAGAGACAGAAGGGACTAGAGTTTTCAGTGTGACAGAGAGAGACAGAAGGGACTGGAGTTTTCAGTGTGACAGAGAGAGAAACAGAAGGGACTAGAGTTTTCAGTGTGACAGAGAGAGATAGAAGGGACTAGAGTTTTCAGGGTGACAGAGAGAGACAGAAGGGACTAGAGTTTTCAGTGTGACAGAGCAAGACAGGAGGGACTAGAGTTTTCAGTATGACAGAGAGCGACACTAGGGACTGGAGTTTTCAGTGTGACAGAGAGAGACAGAAGGGACTGGAGTTTTCAGTGTGACAGAGAGAGACAGAATGGACTGGAGTTTTCAGTGTGACAGAGAGAGACAGAATGGACTGGAGTTTTCAGTGTGACAGAGAGAGACAGAATGGACTGGAGTTTTCAGTGTGACAGAGAGAGACAGAAGGGACTGGAGTTTTCAGTGTGACAGAGATAGAAGGGACTAGAGTTTTCAGTGTGACAGAGAGAGACAGAAGGGACTAGAGTTTTCAGTGTGACAGAGAGAGACAGAAGGGACTAGAGTTTTCAGTGTGACAGAGATAGACAGAAGGGACTAGAGTTTTCAGTGTGACAGAGAGAGACAGAAGGGACTAGAGTTTTCAGTGTGACAGAGAGAGACAGAAGGGACTAGAGTTTTCAGTGTGACAGAGAGACAGAAGGGACTAGAGTTTTCAGTGTGACAGAGAGAGACAGAAGGGACTGGAGTTTTCAGTGTGACAGAGAGAGAAACAGAAGGGACTAGAGTTTTCAGTGTGACAGAGCGAGATAGAAGGGACTAGAGTTTTAAATGTGACAGAGAGAGACAGAAGGGACTGGAGTTTTCAGTATGACAGAGAGAGACAGAAGGGACTGGAGTTTTCAGTGTGACAGAGAGAGACAGAAGGGACTAGAGTTTTCAGTGTGACAGAGAGAGACAGAAGGGACTGGAGTTTTCAGTGTGACAGAGAGAGAGACAGAAGGGACTGGAGTTTTCAGTGTGACAGAGAGAGAGACACTAGGGACTGGAGTTTTCAGTGTGACAGAGAGAGACAGAAGGGACTGGAGTTTTCAGTGTGACAAAGAGAGACAGAAGGGACAAGAGTTTTCAGTGTGACAGAGAGAGATAGAAGGGACTGGAGTTTTCAGTGTGACAGAGAGAAACAGAAGGGACTGGAGTTTTCAGTGTGACAGAGAGAGATAGAAGGGACTAGAGTTTTCAGTGTGACAGAGAGAGACAGAAGGGACTAGAGTTTTCTGTGTGACAGAGAGAGACAGAATTGACTGGAGTTTTCAGTGTGACAGAGAGAGACAGAAGGGACTAGAGTTTTCAGTGTGACAGAGAGAGACAGACGGGACTAGAGTTTTCAGTGTGACAGAGAGAGACAGAAGGGACTAGAGTTTTCAGTGTGACAGAGAGAGACAGAAGGGACTAGAGTTTTCAGTGTGACAGAGAGAGACAGAAGGGACTAGAGTTTTCAGTGTGACAGAGAGAGACAGAAGGGACTGGAGTTTTCAGTGTGACAGAGAGAGAAACACAAGGGACTAGAGTTTTCAGTGTGACAGAGAGAGATAGAAGGGACTAGAGTTTTCAGTGTGACAGAGATAGACAGAAGGGACTAGAGTTTTCAGTGTGAAAGAGAGAGACAGAAGGGACTGGAGTTTTCAGTATGACAGAGAGAGACACTAGGGACTGGAGTTTTCAGTGTGACAGAGAGAGACAGAAGGGACTGGAGTTTTCAGTGTGACAGAGAGAGACAGAATGGACTGGAGTTTTCAGTGTGACAGAGAGAGACAGAATGGACTGGAGTTTTCAGTGTGACAGAGAGAGACAGAATCGACTGGAGTTTTCAGTGTGACAGAGAGAGACAGAAGGGACTAGAGTTTTCAGTGTGACAGAGAGAGACAGAAGGGACTGGAGTTTTCAGTGTGACAGAGAGAGAAACAGAAGGGACTAGAGTTTTCAGTGTGACAGAGAGAGATAGAAGGGACTAGAGTTTTCAGGGTGACAGAGACAGACAGAAGGGACTAGAGTTTTCAGTGTGACAGAGCAAGACAGAAGGGACTAGAGTTTTCAGTATGACAGAGAGCGACACTAGGGACTGGAGTTTTCAGTGTGACAGAGAGAGACAGAAGGGACTGGAGTTTTCAGTGTGACAGAGAGAGACAGAATGGACTGGAGTTTTCATTGTGACAGAGAGAGACAGAATGGACTGGAGTTTTCAGTGTGACAGAGAGAGACAGAATGGACTGGAGTTTTCAGTGTGACAGAGAGAGACAGAAGGGACTGGAGTTTTCAGTGTGACAGAGATAGACAGAAGGGACTAGAGTTTTCAGTGTGACAGAGAGAGACAGAAGGGACTGGAGTTTTCAGTGTGACAGAGAGAGACAGAAGGGACTAGAGTTTTCAGTGTGACAGAGAGAGACAGACGGGACTAGAGTTTTCAGTGTGACAGAGATAGACAGAAGGGACTAGAGTTTTCAGTGTGACAGAGAGAGACAGAAGGGACTAGAGTTTTCAGTGTGACAGAGAGAGACAGAAGGGACTAGAGTTTTCAGTGTGACAGAGAGAGACAGAAGGGACTGGAGTTTTCAGTGTGACAGAGAGAGAAACACAAGGGACTAGAGTTTTCAGTGTGACAGATAGAGATAGAAGGGACTAGAGTTTTCAGTGTGACAGAGATAGACAGAAGGGACTAGAGTTTTCAGTGTGAAAGAGAGAGACAGAAGGGACTGGAGTTTTCAGTATGACAGAGAGAGACACTAGGGACTGGAGTTTTCAGTGTGACAGAGAGAGACAGAAGGGACTGGAGTTTTCAGTGTGACAGAGAGAGACAGAATGGACTGGAGTTTTCAGTGTGACAGAGAGAGACAGAATCGACTGGAGTTTTCAGTGTGACAGAGAGAGACAGAAGGGACTAGAGTTTTCAGTGTGACAGAGAGAGACAGAAGGGACTGGAGTTTTCAGTGTGACAGAGAGAGAAACAGAAGGGACTAGAGTTTTCAGTGTGACAGAGAGAGATAGAAGGGACTAGAGTTTTCAGGGTGACAGAGACAGACAGAAGGGACTAGAGTTTTCAGTGTGACAGAGCAAGACAGAAGGGACTAGAGTTTTCAGTATGACAGAGAGCGACACTAGGGACTGGAGTTTTCAGTGTGACAGAGAGAGACAGAAGGGACTGGAGTTTTCAGTGTGACAGAGAGAGACAGAATGGACTGGAGTTTTCATTGTGACAGAGAGAGACAGAATGGACTGGAGTTTTCAGTGTGACAGAGAGAGACAGAATGGACTGGAGTTTTCAGTGTGACAGAGAGAGACAGAAGGGACTGGAGTTTTCAGTGTGACAGAGATAGACAGAAGGGACTAGAGTTTTCAGTGTGACAGAGAGAGACAGAAGGGACTAGAGTTTTCAGTGTGACAGAGAGAGACAGAAGGGACTAGAGTTTTCAGTGTGACAGAGAGAGACAGAAGGGACTAGAGTTTTCAGTGTGACAGAGATAGACAGAAGGGACTAGAGTTTTCAGTGTGACAGAGAGAGACAGAAGGGACTAGAGTTTTCAGTGTGACAGAGAGAGACAGAAGGGACTAGAGTTTTCAGTGTGACAGAGAGAGACAGAAGGGACTGGAGTTTTCAGTGTGACAGAGAGAGAAACAGAAGGGACTAGAGTTTTCAGTGTGACAGAGAGAGATAGAAGGGACTAGAGTTTTCAGGGTGACAGAGAGAGACAGAAGGGACTAGAGTTTTCAGTGTGACAGAGCAAGACAGGAGGGACTAGAGTTTTCAGTATGACAGAGAGCGACACTAGGGACTGGAGTTTTCAGTGTGACAGAGAAAGACAGAAGGGACTGGAGTTTTCAGTGTGACAGAGAGAGACAGAATGGACTGGAGTTTTCAGTGTGACAGAGAGAGACAGAATGGACTGGAGTTTTCAGTGTGACAGAGAGAGACAGAATGGACTGGAGTTTTCAGTGTGACAGAGAGAGACAGAAGGGACTGGAGTTTCAGTGTGACAGAGATAGACAGAAGGGACTAGAGTTTTCAGTGTGACAGAGAGAGACAGAAGGGACTAGAGTTTTCAGTGTGACAGAGAGAGACAGAAGGGACTAGAGTTTTCAGTGTGACAGAGAGAGACAGAAGGGACTAGAGTTCTCAGTGTGACAGAGATAGACAGAAGGGACTAGAGTTTTCAGTGTGACAGAGAGAGACAGAAGGGACTAGAGTTTTCAGTGTGACAGAGAGAGACAGAAGGGACTAGAGTTTTCAGTGTGACAGAGAGACAGAAGGGACTAGAGTTTTCAGTGTGACAGAGAGAGACAGAAGGGACTGGAGTTTTCAGTGTGACAGAGAGAGAAACAGAAGGGACTAGAGTTTTCAGTGTGACAGAGAGAGATAGAAGGGACTAGAGTTTTAAATGTGACAGAGAGAGACAGAAGGGACTGGAGTTTTCAGTATGACAGAGAGAGACAGAAGGGACTGGAGTTTTCAGTGTGACAGAGAGAGACAGAAGGGACTAGAGTTTTCAGTGTGACAGAGAGAGACAGAAGGGACTGGAGTTTTCAGTGTGACAGAGAGAGAGACAGAAGGGACTGGAGTTTTCAGTGTGACAGAGAGAGAGACACTAGGGACAAGAGTTTTCAGTGTGACAGAGAGAGATATAAGGGACTGGAGTTTTCAGTGTGACAGAGAGAAACAGAAGGGACTGGAGTTTTCAGTGTGACAGAGAGAGATAGAAGGGACTAGAGTTTTCAGTGTGACAGAGAGAGATAGAAGGGACTAGAGTTTTCAGTGTGACAGAGAGAGACAGAAGGGACTAGAGTTTTCAGTGTGACAGAGAGAGACAGAAGGGACTGGAGTTTTCAGTGTGACAGAGAGAGACAGAACGGACTAGAGTTTTCAGTGTGACAGAGAGAGACAGACGGGACTAGAGTTTTCAGTGTGACAGAGAGAGACAGAAGGGACTAGAGTTTTCAGTGTGACAGAGAGAGACAGAAGGGACTAGAGTTTTCAGTGTGACAGAGAGAGACAGAAGGGACTAGAGTTTTCAGTGTGACAGAGAGAGACAGAAGGGACTGGAGTTTTCAGTGTGACAGAGAGAGATAGAAGGGACTGGAGTTTTCAGTGTGACAGAGAGAAACAGAAGGGACTGGAGTTTTCAGTGTGACAGAGAGAGATAGAAGGGACTAGAGTTTTCAGTGTGACAGAGAGAGACAGAAGGGACTAGAGTTTTCAGTGTGACAGAGAGAGACAGAAGGGACTGGAGTTTTCAGTGTGACAGAGAGAGAAACAGAAGGGACTAGAGTTTTCAGTGTGACAGAGAGAGATTGAAGGGACTAGAGTTTTCAGTGTGACAGAGAGAGACAGAAGGGACTAGAGTTTTCAGTGTGACAGAGAGAGACAGAAGGGACTAGAGTTTTCAGTGTGACAGAGAGAGACAGAAGGGACTAGAGTTTTCAGTGTGACAGAGAGAGACAGAAGGGACTGGAGTTTTCAGTGTGACAAAGAGAGACAGAAGGGACAAGAGTTTTCAGTGTGACAGAGAGAGATAGAAGGGACTGGAGTTTTCAGTGTGACAGAGAGAAACAGAAGGGACTGGAGTTTTCAGTGTGACAGAGAGAGATAGAAGGGACTAGAGTTTTCAGTGTGACAGAGAGAGACAGAAGGGACTAGAGTTTTCAGTGTGACAGAGAGAGACAGAAGGGACTGGAGTTTTCAGTGTGACAGAGAGAGACAGAAGGGACTAGAGTTTTCAGTGTGACAGAGAGAGACAGACGGGACTAGAGTTTTCAGTGTGACAGAGAGAGACAGAAGGGACTAGAGTTTTCAGTGTGACAGAGAGAGACAGAAGGGACTAGAGTTTTCAGTGTGACAGAGAGAGACAGAAGGGACTAGAGTTTTCAGTGTGACAGAGAGAGACAGAAGGGACTGGAGTTTTCAGTGTGACAGAGAGAGAAACAGAAGGGACTAGAGTTTTCAGTGTGACAGAGAGAGATAGAAGGGACTAGAGTTTTCAGTGTGACAGAGAGAGACAGAAGGGACTAGAGTTTTCAATGTGACAGAGAGAGACAGAAGGGACTAGAGTTTTCAGTATGACAGAGAGAGACACTAGGGACTGGAGTTTTCAGTGTGACAGAGAGAGACAGAAGGGACTGGAGTTTTCAGTGTGACAGAGAGAGACAGAATGGACTGGAGTTTTCAGTGTGACAGAGAGAGACAGAATGGACTGGAGTTTTCAGTGTGACAGAGAGAGACAGAAGGGACTGGAGTTTTCAGTGTGACAGAGAGAGACAGAAGGGACTAGAGTTTTCAGTGTGACAGAGCAAGACAGAAGGGACTAGAGTTTTCAGTATGACAGAGAGCGACACTAGGGACTGGAGTTTTCAGTGTGACAGAGAGAGACAGAAGGGACTGGAGTTTTCAGTGTGACAGAGATAGACAGAAGGGACTAGAGTTTTCAGTGTGACAGAGAGAGACAGAAGGGACTAGAGTTTTCAGTGTGACAGAGAGAAACAGAAGGGACTAGAGTTTTCAGTGTGACAGAGATAGACAGAAGGGACTAGAGTTTTCAGTGTGACAGAGAGAGACAGAAGGGACTAGAGTTTTCAGTGTGACAGAGAGAGACAGAAGGGACTAGAGTTTTCAGTGTGACAGAGAGAGACAGAAGGGACTGGAGTTTTCAGTGTGACAGAGAGAGAAACAGAAGGGACTAGAGTTTTCAGTGTGACAGAGAGAGATAGAAGGGACTAGAGTTTTCAGGGTGACAGAGCAAGACAGAAGGGACTAGAGTTTTCAGTATGACAGAGAGCGACACTAGGGACTGGAGTTTTCAGTGTGACAGAGAGAGACAGAAGGGACTGGAGTTTTCAGTGTGACAGAGAGAGACAGAAGGGACTAGAGTTTTCAGTGTGACAGAGAGAGACAGAAGGGACTAGAGTTTTCAGTGTGACAGAGAGAAACAGAAGGGACTAGAGTTTTCAGTGTGACAGAGATAGACAGAAGGGACTAGAGTTTTCAGTGTGACAGAGAGAGACAGAAGGGACTAGAGTTTTCAGTGTGACAGAGAGAGACAGAAGGGACTAGAGTTTTCAGTGTGACAGAGAGAGACAGAAGGGACTGGAGTTTTCAGTGTGACAGAGAGAGAAACAGAAGGGACTAGAGTTTTCAGTGTGACAGAGAGAGATAGAAGGGACTAGAGTTTTCAGGGTGACAGAGAGAGACAGAAGGGACTAGAGTTTTCAGTGTGACAGAGCAAGACAGGAGGGACTAGAGTTTTCAGTATGACAGAGAGCGACACTAGGGACTGGAGTTTTCAGTGTGACAGAGAGAGACAGAAGGGACTGGAGTTTTCAGTGTGACAGAGAGAGACAGAATGGACTGGAGTTTTCAGTGTGACAGAGAGAGACAGAATGGACTGGAGTTTTCAGTGTGACAGAGAGAGACAGAATGGACTGGAGTTTTCAGTGTGACAGAGAGAGACAGAAGGGACTGGAGTTTTCAGTGTGACAGAGAGAGAAACAGAAGGGACTAGAGTTTTCAGTGTGACAGAGAGAGATTGAAGGGACTAGAGTTTTCAGTGTGACAGAGAGAGACAGAAGGGACTAGAGTTTTCAGTGTGACAGAGAGAGACAGAAGGGACTAGAGTTTTCAGTGTGACAGAGAGAGACAGAAGGGACTAGAGTTTTCAGTGTGACAGAGAGAGACAGAAGGGACTGGAGTTTTCAGTGTGACAAAGAGAGACAGAAGGGACAAGAGTTTTCAGTGTGACAGAGAGAGATAGAAGGGACTGGAGTTTTCAGTGTGACAGAGAGAAACAGAAGGGACTGGAGTTTTCAGTGTGACAGAGAGAGATAGAAGGGACTAGAGTTTTCAGTGTGACAGAGAGAGACAGAAGGGACTAGAGTTTTCAGTGTGACAGAGAGAGACAGAAGGGACTGGAGTTTTCAGTGTGACAGAGAGAGACAGAAGGGACTAGAGTTTTCAGTGTGACAGAGAGAGACAGACGGGACTAGAGTTTTCAGTGTGACAGAGAGAGACAGAAGGGACTAGAGTTTTCAGTGTGACAGAGAGAGACAGAAGGGACTAGAGTTTTCAGTGTGACAGAGAGAGACAGAAGGGACTAGAGTTTTCAGTGTGACAGAGAGAGACAGAAGGGACTGGAGTTTTCAGTGTGACAGAGAGAGAAACAGAAGGGACTAGAGTTTTCAGTGTGACAGAGAGAGATAGAAGGGACTAGAGTTTTCAGTGTGACAGAGAGAGACAGAAGGGACTAGAGTTTTCAGTGTGACAGAGAGAGACAGAAGGGACTAGAGTTTTCAGTATGACAGAGAGAGACACTAGGGACTGGAGTTTTCAGTGTGACAGAGAGAGACAGAAGGGACTGGAGTTTTCAGTGTGACAGAGAGAGACAGAATGGACTGGAGTTTTCAGTGTGACAGAGAGAGACAGAATGGACTGTAGTTTTCAGTGTGACAGAGAGAGACAGAATGGACTGGAGTTTTCAGTGTGACAGAGAGAGACAGAAGGGACTAGAGTTTTCAGTGTGACAGAGAGAGACAGAAGGGACTGGAGTTTTCAGTGTGACAGAGAGAGACAGAAGGGACTAGAGTTTTCAGTGTGACAGAGCAAGACAGAAGGGACTAGAGTTTTCAGTATGACAGAGAGCGACACTAGGGACTGGAGTTTTCAGTGTGACAGAGAGAGACAGAAGGGACTGGAGTTTTCAGTGTGACAGAGATAGACAGAAGGGACTAGAGTTTTCAGTGTGACAGAGAGAGACAGAAGGGACTAGAGTTTTCAGTGTGACAGAGAGAAACAGAAGGGACTAGAGTTTTCAGTGTGACAGAGATAGACAGAAGGGACTAGAGTTTTCAGTGTGACAGAGAGAGACAGAAGGGACTAGAGTTTTCAGTGTGACAGAGAGAGACAGAAGGGACTAGAGTTTTCAGTGTGACAGAGAGAGACAGAAGGGACTGGAGTTTTCAGTGTGACAGAGAGAGAAACAGAAGGGACTAGAGTTTTCAGTGTGACAGAGAGAGATAGAAGGGACTAGAGTTTTCAGGGTGACAGAGCAAGACAGAAGGGACTAGAGTTTTCAGTATGACAGAGAGCGACACTAGGGACTGGAGTTTTCAGTGTGACAGAGAGAGACAGAAGGGACTGGAGTTTTCAGTGTGACAGAGAGAGACAGAAGGGACTAGAGTTTTCAGTGTGACAGAGAGAGACAGAAGGGACTAGAGTTTTCAGTGTGACAGAGAGAAACAGAAGGGACTAGAGTTTTCAGTGTGACAGAGATAGACAGAAGGGACTAGAGTTTTCAGTGTGACAGAGAGAGACAGAAGGGACTAGAGTTTTCAGTGTGACAGAGAGAGACAGAAGGGACTAGAGTTTTCAGTGTGACAGAGAGAGACAGAAGGGACTGGAGTTTTCAGTGTGACAGAGAGAGAAACAGAAGGGACTAGAGTTTTCAGTGTGACAGAGAGAGATAGAAGGGACTAGAGTTTTCAGGGTGACAGAGAGAGACAGAAGGGACTAGAGTTTTCAGTGTGACAGAGCAAGACAGGAGGGACTAGAGTTTTCAGTATGACAGAGAGCGACACTAGGGACTGGAGTTTTCAGTGTGACAGAGAGAGACAGAAGGGACTGGAGTTTTCAGTGTGACAGAGAGAGACAGAATGGACTGGAGTTTTCAGTGTGACAGAGAGAGACAGAATGGACTGGAGTTTTCAGTGTGACAGAGAGAGACAGAATGGACTGGAGTTTTCAGTGTGACAGAGAGAGACAGAAGGGACTGGAGTTTTCAGTGTGACAGAGATAGACAGAAGGGACTAGAGTTTTCAGTGTGACAGAGAGAGACAGAAGGGACTAGAGTTTTCAGTGTGACAGAGAGAGACAGACGGGACTAGAGTTTTCAGTGTGACAGAGAGAGACAGAAGGGACTAGAGTTTTCAGTGTGACAGAGAGAGACAGAAGGGACTAGAGTTTTCAGTGTGACAGAGAGAGACAGAAGGGACTAGAGTTTTCAGTGTGACAGAGAGAGACAGAAGGGACTGGAGTTTTCAGTGTGACAGAGAGAGATAGAAGGGACTGGAGTTTTCAGTGTGACAGAGAGAAACAGAAGGGACTGGAGTTTTCAGTGTGACAGAGAGAGATAGAAGGGACTAGAGTTTTCAGTGTGACAGAGAGAGACAGAAGGGACTAGAGTTTTCAGTGTGACAGAGAGAGACAGAAGGGACTGGAGTTTTCAGTGTGACAGAGAGAGAAACAGAAGGGACTAGAGTTTTCAGTGTGACAGAGAGAGATTGAAGGGACTAGAGTTTTCAGTGTGACAGAGAGAGATAGAAGGGACTAGAGTTTTCAGTGTGACAGAGAGAGACAGAAGGGACTAGAGTTTTCAGTGTGACAGAGAGAGACAGAAGGGACTAGAGTTTTCAGTGTGACAGAGAGAGACAGAAGGGACTGGAGTTTTCAGTGTGACAAAGAGAGACAGAAGGGACAAGAGTTTTCAGTGTGACAGAGAGAGATAGAAGGGACTGGAGTTTTCAGTGTGACAGAGAGAAACAGAAGGGACTGGAGTTTTCAGTGTGACAGAGAGAGATAGAAGGGACTAGAGTTTTCAGTGTGACAGAGAGAGACAGAAGGGACTAGAGTTTTCAGTGTGACAGAGAGAGACAGAAGGGACTGGAGTTTTCAGTGTGACAGAGAGAGACAGAAGGGACTAGAGTTTTCAGTGTGACAGAGAGAGACAGACGGGACTAGAGTTTTCAGTGTGACAGAGAGAGACAGAAGGGACTAGAGTTTTCAGTGTGACAGAGAGAGACAGAAGGGACTAGAGTTTTCAGTGTGACAGAGAGAGACAGAAGGGACTAGAGTTTTCAGTGTGACAGAGAGAGACAGAAGGGACTGGAGTTTTCAGTGTGACAGAGAGAGAAACAGAAGGGACTAGAGTTTTCAGTGTGACAGAGAGAGATAGAAGGGACTAGAGTTTTCAGTGTGACAGAGAGAGACAGAAGGGACTAGAGTTTTCAGTGTGACAGAGAGAGACAGAAGGGACTAGAGTTTTCAGTATGACAGAGAGAGACACTAGGGACTGGAGTTTTCAGTGTGACAGAGAGAGACAGAAGGGACTGGAGTTTTCAGTGTGACAGAGAGAGACAGAATGGACTGGAGTTTTCAGTGTGACAGAGAGAGACAGAATGGACTGGAGTTTTCAGTGTGACAGAGAGAGACAGAATGGACTGGAGTTTTCAGTGTGACAGAGAGAGACAGAAGGGACTAGAGTTTTCAGTGTGACAGAGAGAGACAGAAGGGACTGGAGTTTTCAGTGTGACAGAGAGAGACAGAAGGGACTAGAGTTTTCAGTGTGACAGAGCAAGACAGAAGGGACTAGAGTTTTCAGTATGACAGAGAGCGACACTAGGGACTGGAGTTTTCAGTGTGACAGAGAGAGACAGAAGGGACTGGAGTTTTCAGTGTGACAGAGATAGACAGAAGGGACTAGAGTTTTCAGTGTGACAGAGAGAGACAGAAGGGACTGGAGTTTTCAGTGTGACAGAGAGAAACAGAAGGGACTAGAGTTTTCAGTGTGACAGAGAGAGAAACAGAAGGGACTAGAGTTTTCAGTGTGACAGAGAGAGACAGAAGGGACTAGAGTTTTCAGTGTGACAGAGAGAGACAGAAGGGACTAGAGTTTTCAGTGTGACAGAGAGAAACAGAAGGGACTAGAGTTTTCAGTGTGACAGAGAGAGATAGAAGGGACTAGAGTTTTCAGGGTGACAGAGCAAGACAGAAGGGACTAGAGTTTTCAGTATGACAGAGAGCGACACTAGGGACTGGAGTTTTCAGTGTGACAGAGAGAGACAGAAGGGACTGGAGTTTTCAGTGTGACAGAGAGAGACAGAAGGGACTAGAGTTTTCAGTGTGACAGAGAGAGACAGAAGGGACTAGAGTTTTCAGTGTGACAGAGAGAAACAGAAGGGAGTAGAGTTTTCAGTGTGACAGAGATAGACAGAAGGGACTAGAGTTTTCAGTGTGACAGAGAGAGACAGAAGGGACTAGAGTTTTCAGTGTGACAGAGAGAGACAGAAGGGACTAGAGTTTTCAGTGTGACAGAGAGAGACAGAAGGGACTGGAGTTTTCAGTGTGACAGAGAGAGAAACAGAAGGGACTAGAGTTTTCAGTGTGACAGAGAGAGATAGAAGGGACTAGAGTTTTCAGGGTGACAGAGAGAGACAGAAGGGACTAGAGTTTTCAGTGTGACAGAGCAAGACAGGAGGGACTAGAGTTTTCAGTATGACAGAGAGCGACACTAGGGACTGGAGTTTTCAGTGTGACAGAGAGAGGCAGAAGGGACTGGAGTTTTCAGTGTGACAGAGAGAGACAGAATGGACTGGAGTTTTCAGTGTGACAGAGAGAGACAGAATGGACTGGAGTTTTCAGTGTGACAGAGAGAGACAGAATGGACTGGAGTTTTCAGTGTGACAGAGAGAGACAGAAGGGACTGGAGTTTTCAGTGTGACAGAGATAGACAGAAGGGACTAGAGTTTTCAGTGTGACAGAGAGAGACAGAAGGGACTAGAGTTTTCAGTGTGACAGAGAGAGACAGAAGGGACTAGAGTTTTCAGTGTGACAGAGAGAGACAGAAGGGACTAGAGTTTTCAGTGTGACAGAGATAGACAGAAGGGACTAGAGTTTTCAGTGTGACAGAGAGAGACAGAAGGGAATAGAGTTTTCAGTGTGACAGAGAGAGACAGAAGGGACTAGAGTTTTCAGTGTGACAGAGAGACAGAAGGGACTAGAGTTTTCAGTGTGACAGAGAGAGACAGAAGGGACTGGAGTTTTCAGTGTGACAGAGAGAGAAACAGAATGGACTAGAGTTTTCAGTGTGACAGAGAGAGACAGAAGGGACTGGAGTTTTCAGTGTGACAGAGAGAGACAGAAGGGACTGGAGTTTTCAGTGTGACAGAGAGAGAGACAGAAGGGACTGGAGTTTTCAGTGTGACAGAGAGAGAGACACTAGGGACTGGAGTTTTCAGTGTGACAGAGAGAGACAGAAGGGACTGGAGTTTTCAGTGTGACAAAGAGAGACAGAAGGGACTGGAGTTTTCAGTGTGACAGAGAGAGAGACACTAGGGACTGGAGTTTTCAGTGTGACAGAGAGAGACAGAAGGGACTGGAGTTTTCAGTGTGACAAAGAGAGACAGAAGGGACAAGAGTTTTCAGTGTGACAGAGAGAGATAGAAGGGACTGGAGTTTTCAGTGTGACAGAGAGAAACAGAAGGGACTGGAGTTTTCAGTGTGACAGAGAGAGATAGAAGGGACTAGAGTTTTCAGTGTGACAGAGAGAGACAGAAGGGACTAGAGTTTTCAGTGTGACAGAGAGAGACAGAAGGGACTGGAGTTTTCAGTGTGACAGAGAGAGACAGAAGGGACTAGAGTTTTCAGTGTGACAGAGAGAGACAGACGGGACTAGAGTTTTCAGTGTGACAGAGAGAGACAGAAGGGACTAGAGTTTTCAGTGTGACAGAGAGAGACAGAAGGGACTGGAGTTTTCAGTGTGACAGAGAGAGACAGAAGGGACTAGAGTTTTCAGTGTGACAGAGAGAGACAGAAGGGACTAGAGTTTTCAGTGTGACAGAGAGAGACAGAAGGGACTAGAGTTTTCAGTGTGACAGAGAGAGACAGAAGGGACTAGAGTTTTCAGTGTGACAGAGAGAGAAACAGAAGGGACTGGAGTTTTCAGTGTGACAGAGAGAGACAGAAGGGACTGGAGTTTTCAGTGTGACAGAGAGAGACAGAAGGGACTAGAGTTTTCAGTGGGACAGAGAGAGAAACAGAAGGGACTGGAGTTTTCAGTGTGCCAGAGAGAGATAGAAGGGACTGGAGTTTTCAGTGTGACAGAGAGAGAAACAGAAGGGACTGGAGTTTTCAGTGTGACAGAGAGAGATAGAATGGACTAGAGTTTTCAGTGTGCCAGAGAGAGATAGAAGGGACTGGAGTTTTCAGTGTGACAGAGAGAGAAACAGAAGGGACTGGAGTTTTCAGTGTGACAGAGAGAGATAGAATGGACTAGAGTTTTCAGTGTGACAGAGAGAGACAGAAGGGACTAGAGTTTTCAGTGTGACAGAGAGAGAAACAGAAGGGACTGGAGTTTTCAGTGTGACAGAGAGAGACAGAAGGGACTGGAGTTTTCAGTGTGACAGAGAGAGAAACAGAAGGGACTGGAGTTTTCAGTGTGACAGAGAGAGATAGAATGGACTAGAGTTTTCAGTGTGACAGAGAGAGACAGAAGGGACTGGAGTTTTCAGTGTGACAGAGAGAGACAGAAGGGACTGTTAAGCTGAATCCTCCTTGATCTTTGAGTGAGTGGCAGAATGCTGTGGCGTCAATCATAATAATGACACCCGATTACATCCCCTATACCCTGGACATCTCTTTTTATAAGTATATATTTCTCAGAGAAGGAGGTAGAGTGAGAGAAATGAAGAGACAGAGAGAGAGAAGAGCTAAACAGCTTCTTTGTCTTTTTCAGGTTCAGAGAGAAGAGATAAGGAGAGAGATTGCAGGTGGATGTATATTATATAAATCATGATGTTCCATCCATCACCAATAATGAATCAGTTGTCTAAAAGTTTACTTTGGGTGTGTCACGTTCCTGACCTATTTATGTTAGTTTTTGTGTGTTAGTTGGTCAGGACGTGAGGTTGGGTGGGCATTCTATGTTATCTGTTTCTATGTTGGTTTCGGTTTGCCTGGTATGGCTCTTGATTAGAGGCAGGTGGTTTGCGTTTGCCTCTAATTAAGAGTCATATTTAGGTAGGGCATTTCTCACTGTTTGTTTGTGGGTGATTGTCTCCTGTGTCCGTATGTTATGTTCGTACCACATAGGACTGTAGCGTTTGTTTGTTTCGTTTTCGTTTCGATGTCGTCTGTTACCTGTACGTAAGTTTATGTTTAGTTATGTAAGTTTATGTTCAGGTCTCGTCAACGTCGTTTTGTTATTTTGTAGTTTTGCAAGTGTTTGTTTCGTTTCGTGTTGCCATCTTTATCGTTGTGTTAATAAAGATGGCTTATTTCCTAAAGCCTGCGTTTTGGTCTGAGGATCCTTCTCTCCTCACCTCATCTGAGGATGAGGAGAGCGTCACTCGTTACAGAATCACCCACCAACACGCTAAGACCAAGCGGCAAGGGAAAACGAAACGGAGTAAGGGACAGGAAAACAAGGATTTCTGGACATGGGAACAGATAATGAATGGAGAAGGTCCCTTGGCTAAGGCAGAAGAAAATCGCCGTTCTCAGGAAGAGAGGGAGGCAGCTAAAGCCCAGGAGCGGTGGTTTGAGGAGGCAGCAAGGAGACGTGGCTGGAAGCCCGAAAAGCCGTGGGAACAGGTGGAGGCATTGAGGAGAGCAGAGGCTACCGAGGAGAGGAACCGGAGCTATGAGGGAACGCGTCTGGCACGGAAGCCAAAAAAGCCCGTGAGTAATTCCCAAAAATTTCTTGGGGGGGGGCTAGGAGATAGTGGGCCAAGGGCAGGTAGGAGACCTGCGCCCACTTCCCAGGCTTACCGTGGAGAGCGGGAGTACGGGCAGGCGCCGTGTTACGCAGTAGAGCGCACGGTGTCTCCTGTACGAGTGCATAGCCCAGTGCGGGTTATTCCACCTCCCCGCACTGGGAGGGCTAGATTGGGTATTGAGCCAGGTGTCATGAGGCCGGCTCAACGCGTCTGGTCTCCAGTGCGTCTCCTCGGGCCGGCATACATGGCACCTGCCTTACGCATGGTTTCTCCGGTTCGCCTACATAGCCCGGTGCGGGTTATTCCACCTCCCCGCACTGGTCGGGCAACCGGGGGTATTCAACCAGGTAAGGTTGGGCAAGCTCAATGCTCAAGAGGGCCAGTACGCCTCTACGGTCCGGTATTTCCGGCACCACCTCCCCGCCCCAGCCTAGTACCTACAGTGTATACACTACGCACTAGGCTACCAGTGCGTATCCTGAGCCCTGTTCCTCCTCCACGCACTCTCCCTGTAGTGCGTGTATCTAGCCCGGTGCCTCCAGTTCCGGCCCCACGCACTAAGCTACCAGTGCGTCTCCAGAGCCCTGAACCCACTGTATCTTCTCCCCCTACTAATCCTGATGTGCTTGTCCTCAGCCCGGTGTCACCAGTGCCGGTACCACGCATCAGGGATAGAGTAGGCTTTGAGAATACAGTGTGCCCTGTCCCTGCTCCCCGCACTAGTAGGAAGGTGCTTATCATTAGCACGGTGCCTCCAGTTCCGGCACCACGCACCAGGTCTACAGTGCGCCGTATCCGGCCAGAGCCATCCGTCTCCCCAGCGCCATCTGAGCCATCCGTCTCCCCAGCGCCATCTGATCCATCCGTCTCCCCAGCGCCATCTGAGCCATCCGTCTCCCCAGCGCCATCTGAGCCATCCGTCTCCCCAGCGCCGTCTGAGCCATCCGTCTGCCAGGAGCCTGCAAAGCCGCCCGTCTGCCATGAGCCTGCAAAGCCGCCCGTCTGCCATGAGCCTACAGAGCCATCAGCCAGACAGGAGCCGCTAGAGCCATCAGCCAGACAGGAGCCGCTAGAGCCGTCAGCCAGACAGGATCTGCCAGAGCCGCCAACCAGACAGGATCTGCCAGAGCCGCCAACCAGACAGGATCTGCCAGAGCCGCCAACCAGACAGGATCTGCCAGAGCCGCCAACCAGACAGGATCTGCCAGAGCCGCCAACCAGACAGGATCTGCCAGAGCCGTCAGAGAGCCATGAGCAGCCAGAGCCGTCAGAGAGCCATGAGCAGCCAGAGCCGTCAGAGAGCCATGAGCAGCCAGAGCCGTCAGAGAGCCATGAGCAGCCAGAGCCGTCAGAGAGCCATGAGCAGCCAGAGCCGTCAGAGCGCCATGAGCAGCCAGAGCCGTCAGAGCGCCATGAGCGTCGAGAGCCGTCAGCCTGCCATGAGCGTCGAGAGCCGTCAGCCTGCCATGAGCGTCGAGAGCCGTCAGCCTGCCATGAGCGTCGAGAGCCGTCAGCCTGCCATGAGCGTCGAGAGCCGTCAGCCTGCCATGAGCGTCGAGAGCCGTCAGCCTGCCATGAGCGTCGAGAGCCGTCAGCCAGCCATGAGCATCGAGATTCGTCAGTCAGCCATGAGCTGCCCTTCAGCCTGAAAAGGCTGGATACCCAGAACTGCCCATCAGTCCAGAGCTGTCTCTCTGTCCGGAGCTGCCTTTCAGTCCGGAGTTGCCCCTCTATCCTAATCTCCCTCTCTATCTTCATCTATCTCTATATTCTTATCTATCCCTCTTTCTTGATTTATCTCTCTGTCCCGGTGTTGTCCCTATTGGATATGTTGTTAAGGGAATTTTGTGGGGGTCAAAAGAGGGTGGACATTCTTGGAGGGAGGAAGTTAGGATGGATTATGGTGGGGTGGGAACCGCGCCCGGAGCCTGAGCCACCACCGTGGTTAGATGCCCACCCAGACCCTCCCCTAGACTTTGTGCTGGTGCGTCCGGAGTTCGCACCTTGTGGGGGGGGTACTGTCACGTTCCTGACCTATTTATGTTAGTTTTTGTGTGTTAGTTGGTCAGGACGTGAGGTTGGGTGGGCATTCTATGTTATCTGTTTCTATGTTGGTTTCGGTTTGCCTGGTATGGCTCTTGATTAGAGGCAGGTGGTTTGCGTTTGCCTCTAATTAAGAGTCATATTTAGGTAGGGCATTTCTCACTGTTTGTTTGTGGGTGATTGTCTCCTGTGTCCGTATGTTATGTTCGTACCACATAGGACTGTAGCGTTTGTTTGTTTCGTTTTCGTTTCGATGTCGTCTGTTACCTGTACGTAAGTTTATGTTTAGTTATGTAAGTTTATGTTCAGGTCTCGTCAACGTCGTTTTGTTATTTTGTAGTTTTGCAAGTGTTTGTTTCGTTTCGTGTTGCCATCTTTATCGTTGTGTTAATAAAGATGGCTTATTTCCTAAAGCCTGCGTTTTGGTCTGAGGATCCTTCTCTCCTCACCTCATCTGAGGATGAGGAGAGCGTCACTCGTTACAGGGTGCTTATCAAATGTCATCCCATACCCTATGTAGTGAACTACTTTTCACCAGAATTCCATAGGCAGTGTATATAGTAACAGGTATATATAGTACCAGGTGTATATAGTACCAGATATATATTGTACCAGGTATATATAGTACCAGGTGTATATATAGTACCAGGTGTATATAGTACTGATATTTTTACTATTTTCTACATTGTATAATAATAGTGAAGACATCAAAACTATGAAATAATACATATAGATTATAGTAATCAAAAAAGTGTCAAACAAATCTAAATAATTGTTATATTTTAGATTATTCAAAGTAGCCACCCATTGCCTTGATGACACCTTTGCACACTCTTGGCATTCTCTCAACCAGCTTCACCTGGAGTGCTTTTCTAACAGTCTTGAAGGAGTTACCACATGTGCTGAGCACTTGTTGGCAGCTTTTCCTTCACTAAGCAGTCCAACTCATCTCAAAACATTGTGGAGGCCAGGTCATCTGATGCAGGACTCCATCACTCTCCCTCTTGGTCAAATAGCCCTTCCACAGCCTGGAAGTGTGTTGGGTCATTGTCCTGTTGAAAAACAAATGATAGTCCCACTAAGAGCAATCCAGATGGGATGGCGTATCGCTGCAGAATGCTGTGGAAGCCATGCTGTTTAAATATGCCTTGAATTATAAATAAATCACAACAGTGTCACAAGCAAAGCACCTCCACACCATCACACCTCCTCCTCCATGCTTCACGGTGGGAACCACAAGTGGGGAGATCCGTTCACCTACTCTGTGTCTCACAAACACACGGCGGTTAGAACCCAAAATCTCAAATTTGGACTCATCAGACCACAGAACAGATTTCCACCGGTCTAACGTCCATTGCTTGTGTGTCTTGGCCCAAGAAAGTTTCTTCTCCTTATTGGTGTACTTTACTAGTGGTTCCTTTGCAGCAATTCGACCATGAAGGCAGTCTCCTCTGAATAGTTGATTTTGAGATGTGTCTGTTACTTGAACTTGGTGAAGCAATTTGGACTGCAACTTCTGAGGCTGGTAACACTAATGAACTTTATCCTCTGCTGCAGTGGTAACTCTGGGTCTTCCTTTCCTGTGGCGGTCCTCATGAGAGCCAGTTTCATCATAGTGCCTGATGGTTTTTGCGACTGCACTTGAAGAAACTTTCAGAGTTCTTGAAAAGTTTTGTATTGCCTGACCTTCATGTCTTAAAGTAATGATGGACTTTCATTTCTCTATGCATATTTTAGCTGCTCTTGCTATAACATGGACTTGGTATATTGCCAAATAGGGCTATCTTCTGTATACCACGCCTACCTTGTCACAACACATGGAGTTCCTGTAAAAAGTAGTTTACTATATCGAGAATAGGATGCCTTTTTTCTCTCTGCGTTAGTTGATTAATCAATCCTGGGAATGGTTGTTCTTTCATCTGTTGCAGTACCTGCAGATCATTACAGAACACCAGAAGAAGACAGAGCTGGTTAATAGTGTCAACACAAGAACACCAGAAGAAGACAGAGCTGGTTGATTCTATACCACCAGAACACCAGAAGAAGACAGAGCTGGTTCATAATGTCAACAACAGAACACCAGAAGAAGACAGAGCTGGTTCATAATGTCAACAACAGAACACCAGAAGAAGACAGAGCTGGTTCATAATGTCAACAACAGAACACCAGAAGAAGACAGAGCTGGTTCATAATGTCAACAACAGAACACCAGAAGAAGACAGAACGTGTTCATTCTGTAACAACAGAAAACCAAAAGAAGACAGAACGTGTTCATTCTGTAACAACAGAACACCAGAAGAAGACAGAGCTGGTTCATTCTGTACCACCAGAACACCAGAAGAAGACAGAGCTGGTTCATTCTGTAACAACAGAACACCAAAAGAAGACAGAACGTGTTCATTCTGTAACAACAGAACACCAGAAGAAGACAGAGCTGGTTGATTCTATACCACCAGAACACCAGAAGAAGACAGAGCTGGTTCATTCTGTACCACCAGAACACCAGAAGAAGACAGAGCTGGTTGATTCTATACCACCAGAACACCAGAAGAAGACAGAGCTGGTTCATTCTGTACCACCAGAACACCAGAAGAAGACAGAGCTGGTTAATTCTGTACCACCAGAACACCAGAAGAAGACAGAGCTGGTTGATTCTGTACCACCAGAACACCAGAAGAAGACAGAGCTGGTTCAGGTTTAGATGTGCCGGCCCTTCGAGAAGTCACTTACAGAACGGGGACTCATCTGGGTAAAGTCATTGGAACATTCTCACATAGTATTTAATCCCAAGGAAGACAAGGTAGTTTGTTCAGTGTACGGTGCTAAAATGTATTTTGGGGAGATGCCACCACTTTCTCTCATATGGATCCCCTGGCGTTAAATAGTGTTCGATATCTTTCCAAATACTTTGATTCTATTCCGCTTGGAGTGCCAGACTCGCAGGTCGGATGTTTTGCATTTTTACCACTTTTCTATTGGCCGAGCCCAGATAAAGTATTTGACATTATGTCAAATACTATTTGAACCCTGGTCTTGAAGAAGAACCACGGAAAAAACAATAACAGAGATGATGATAATCATTGCAACATCTAAACAAATATTGATGATGGTTGTATAGGACCATACAGGCGTGGTGATCGATTGTGTGGTTAAGGGAGATCTTTATGTCTGGTTACTGTGCAGCATCTGGGGCCAGCAAGGGGCCATGGTAACAGGCGAGCCAAGAAATGTCCAAATGTTCCAGCAGCAAGATTGAACTATGTGCGTCACAAACGGCACCCTATTCCCTTCATAGCCCATGTGGCTCTGGTCAAAAGTAGTGCACTATGTAGGGAATATGGTGTTATTTAGGATGCATTTATTGTGTTTTCCCTTAGAATAGAATGAGGCGTTGAGATTACTTACTCATTGCCTGATCTGTCTGTCTCTCTTTCTCTCTCACTTGATCTAATTCTCTCGCTTTCTACACTTTCTGGATTTATGTCTGCTTCTCTCTCGCTCTCTCTATCCCCCCTCTCTCTCTCTCTCTCTTTCTCTCTCTTTCTGTCTCTGAAGGACTGTAGTATCGTGTCCCTTGACTCTACCTCCTGTCTGTCCGTCTGCCTCACAGACAACCTGTTGGCATGTCTCTTCCAATTTCTGCTGGAATGTGCTCAACAGCTATTTCTTCCTCATTCACAGTGGGCTTTACAGGAAATGACCTTCTATCCGTGTATTAACCATCTCTCACCAGCCATCATCCCTAGCATCCTGTCATAATTACCAGAACTGTTCCACATTCAGATTCTACACATTCCGAGTAGAACTGTGACCATCACTCCAACAACCATTCCACAATCCACACACTGTGACCATGTCCATCAGTATTACCAGTGATATGAAATTGATATCAGGAAATACACATTCCATTAATCAGAAACCTAGTTTTCAGGTTTTGGGGGTTGATGGGATGTCATCTGGAGTCGTTAGGAGTCGGAAGCAGATGGCCGTCAATTTGCAGTTCAGCTGTAATTGCATAGAAGAGATGATTGGCCGGTGTAATTGTGTTCTGGTGTGATGGGGCTGAGGAGAAAGCTGTTTTCATCTAAGGGAGATGGAGAATGGAATAGCGTGTCTGTGTGTGTGTGTGTGTGTGTGTGTGTGTGTGTGTGTGTGTGTGTGTGTGTGTGTGTGTGTGTGTGTGTGTGTGTGTGTGTGTGTGTGTGTGTGTGTGTGTGTGTGTGTCCATGAGGTGTGCGTGCATGTGTGATGGCAACAGTTTATTGTCAAAGCAATTGTCAGCCATTTTGAGACGATAAAGAGACAGGGATTAAATGTGATGTACAATGTTGATCTGAAGAGAGAAGGGTTAAATGTGATGGTATGGTGTTGATCTGAAGAGAGGGATTAAATGTGATGGTATGGTGTTGATCTGAAGAGAGGGATTAAATGTGATGGTTTGGTGTTGATCTGAAGAGAGGGATTTCATGTGATGGTATGATGTTAATCTGAAGAGAGGGATTAAATGTGATGGTATGATGTTGATCTGAAGAGAGGAACTAAATGTGATGTTATGATGTTGAATTGAAGACAGGGAATAAATGTGATGGTGTGATGTTGATGTGAAGAGAGGAAGATGACAGATGGTACATTGGAAAGGAAACAGTGGGGGCATTAGAGACAGAAGGACAATGGAACAGTGGGGGGCATTAGAGACAGAAGGACAATGGAACAGTGGGGGACATTAGAGACAGAAGGAACAATGGAACAGTGGGGGACATTAGAGACAGAAGGACAATGGAACAGTGGGGGACATTAGAGACAGAAGGACAATGGAACAGTGGGGGGCTTTAGAGACAGAAGGACAATGGAACAGTGGGGGACATTAGAGACAGAAGGACAATGGAACAGTGGGGACATTAGAGACAGAAGGACAATGGAACAGTGGGGGACATTAGAGACAGAAGGACAATGGAACAGTGGGGGCATTAGAGACAGAAGAGAGACATATTTTTTCAGTGGAACAACATTTTTGTCCACTTGAGTTTATGGAGACCCCCCCCCACCCCAAATAATAACATAACCTTACAATTGGTACATTTCAACAAATAACCTTCAATTCATTACATGTTCATATTTTATCAAAATGAAAATAAACAGCTTTACTCTATAAAACTATTTTTCCACAAAAACATTTTTATATTGACCCATACAATCATCTGTACTCTTAATCCCCCCCCCTCCCCCAAAAAAGTGTATACAGTTGAGTCAGAAGTTTACATACATTTTAACCAAACACATTTAAACTCATTTTTTTCACAATTCCTGGCATTTAATCCCAGTAAAAATTCCCTGTTTCAGGTCAGTTAGGATCACCACTTCATTTTAAGAATGTGAAATGTCAGAATAATAGTAGAGAATGATTTATTTAAGCTTTTCTTTCTTTCATCACATTCCCAGTGGGTCAGGAGTTTACATACGTTCAATTAGTATTTGGTAGCATTGCCTTTAAATTGTTTAACTTGGGCCAAACTTTTCGGGTGGCCTTCCACAAGCTTCCCACTTTAAATTGGGTGGATTTTGGCCCGTTCCTCCTGACAGAGCTGGTGTAACTGAGTCAGGTTTGTAGGCCTCCTTGCTAGCGCACGCTTTTTCAGTTCATCCCACACATTTTCTGTAGGAGTGAGGTCAGGGCTTTGTGAAGGCCACTCCAATACCTTGATTTTGTTGTTCTTAACCTGTCTAGGATCAGCGTGGCGCTAGCGGCACACCCCCCCCCCCCCCACTGAAAAACCAGTGCCGCGAAATTCAAAAAAAATATTTTTTTAAAATATTTAACTTTCACACATTAAAGTCCAATACAGCTAATGAAAGACACAGATCTTATGAATCCAGTCAACATTTCCGATTTTTAAAATGTTTTACAGGGAAGACACAATATGTAAAGATGTACATCTATTACCTAAAAACACATTAGCATAATCCACCATCTTTTATTTGTCCACCAACACCAGTAGCCATCACCAATTCGGCTAAACTAAGATATTTATAGCCCCTAACCAACAAAAAAACTCATTAGATGACAGTCTGATAACATATTTATGGTATGGGATAGGTTTTGTTAGAAAAAAGTGCATATTTCAGGTATATGGCATAGTTTACAATTGCACCCACCATCACAAATGGACTAGAATAATTACAATGAGCAACGTGTTTACCTAACTACTAATCATCAAACATTTCGTAAAAATACACAGCATACACGAATCGAAAGACACAGATCCTGTGAATACAGACAATATTTCAGATTTTCTAAGTGTCTTACAGCGAAAACACAATAAATCGTTATATTAGCTTAGCACATAGCAATTAGCAGCCCAGCATTGATTCTAGCCAAAGTGAGCGATAAAAGTCAACATCGCCAAAAGATATTAATTTTTTCACTAACCTTCTCAGAATTCTTCCGATGACACTCCTGTAACATCACATTACAACATGCATATACAGTTTGATCGAAAATGTTTATATTTAGCCACCAAAATCATGGTTAGACAATGTGAAATGTAGACAAGCTGGTAAAGAAAACGTCCTTGCGCCACTTAGACAGTGATCTACTCTTATACATAAATACTCATAAACGTGACTAAAAAATATAGGGTGGACAGGGATTGATAGACAATTTAATTCTTAATACAATTGCGTTATTACATTTTTTAATTTATCCTTACTTTTCAATACAGTTTGCGCCAAGCGAAGCTACGTCAAAAAACATGGCGTCCTAAGCCACTAAAATGTTTCGACAGAAACACGATTTATCATAATAAAAATGTCCTACCTTGAGCTGTTCTTCCATCAGTATCTTGGGCAAAGGATCCTTTCTTGGGAGAAATCGTCTTTTGGTGGAAAGCTGTCCTCTTGCCATGTGGAAATGTCAACTACGTTCGGGATGAACTGAAAAGCGTGCCCAACTTTTCACATCGTTGCAAAAATAAATGTCCCAAAATCGCACTAAACGGATATAAATTGCTATAAAACGCTTTAAATTAACTACTTTGTGATGTTTGTAACTCCTATAACGAGTGAAAAGATGACCGGAGAAATATAACAGGCTAAACTAACGCTTGGAACAGGAGAGGGTCGGTGTCTTCCACGCGCGTTACGCAGCAAGAAAAGACTTGCTAGCTAAAGGTTTTTTTCATTTGTAGGGCCTGTGAACGAGCAATCGAGCCCGTTGGAATCGTCATCACGTAAAGGCATCCAGGGGAAGACGTAAGAAGTGTCCGTATAGTCATAGCAACGACAGTGCCCGTTTAAATGACTTCAGAAAAGTGGCCAACGTTTCTCAAATCTGACTCCATGTCAGGGAAATTGCTGTAGAATGGGCTCTGTTCCACTTAGAGACAAAATTTCAACTCCTATAGAAACTATAGACTGTTTTCTATCCAATAATAATAATAATATGCATATTGTACGATCAAGGATTTTGTGGGAAGCCGTTTAAAAAATTAGCCACATTAGCATAAATAGTCTAAACAGCGCCCCCATCCCCAACAGGTTAAGC
>NW_026601114.1:0-76006 GCF_029448725.1 Salvelinus fontinalis
CTGAAGTCATTTAAAAGGGCACTGTCGTTGCTATGACTATACGGACACTTCTTACGTCTTCCCCTGGATGCCTTTACGTGATGACGATTCCAACGGGGTCGATTGCGCGTTCACAGGCCCTACAAATGAAAAAACCCTGAAGCTAGTCATTCTTTGGGAGCTGCGTCATGAGCCAAGAAGACACCGGCGCGCACCTGTTCCAAGCGTTAGTTTAGCCTGTTATATTTCTCCGGTCATCTTTTCACTCGTTATAGGAGTTAAAAACATCATAAGGTAGTTAATTTAAAGCGTTTTATAGCAATTTATATCCGTTTAGTGCGATTTTGGGACATTTATTTTTGCAACGATGTGAAAAGTTGGGCACGCTTTTCAGTTCATCCCGAACGCAGTTGACATTTCCACATGGCAAGAGGACAGCTTTCCACCAAAAGACGATTTCTCCCAAGAAAGGATCCTTTGCCCAAGATACTGATGGAAGAACAGCTCAAGGTAGGACATTTTTATTATGATAAATCGTGTTTCTGTCGAAACATTTTAGTGGCTTAGGACGCCATGTTTTTTGACGTAGCTTCGCTTGGCGCAAACTGTATTGAAAAGTAAGGATAAATTAAAAAATGTAATAACGCAATTGTATTAAGAATTAAATTGTCTATCAATCCCTGTCCACCCTGTATTTTTTAGTCACGTTTATGAGTATTTATGTATAAGAGTAGATCACTGTCTAAGTGGCGCAAGGACATTTTCTGACCAACTGAGCTACATTTCACATTGTCTAACCATGATTTTGGGGGCTAAATATAAACATTTTCGATCAAACTGTATATGCATGTTGTAATGTGATGTTACAGGAGTGTCATCGGAAGAATTCTGAGAAGGTTAGTGAAAAAATTAATATCTTTTGGCGATGTTGACTTTTATCGCTCACTTTGGCTAGAATCAATGCTGGGCTGCTAATTGCTATGTGCTAAGCTAATATAACGATTTATTGTGTTTTCGCTGTAAGACACTTAGAAAATCTGAAATATTGTCTGTATTCACAGGATCTGTGTCTTTCGATTCGTGTATGCTGTGTATTTTTACGAAATGTTTGATGATTAGTAGTTAGTTAAACACGTTGCTCATTGTAATTATTCTAGTCCATTTGTGATGGTGGGTGCAATTGTAAACTATGCCATCTACCTGAAATATGCACTTTTTTCTAACAAAACCTATCCCATACCATAAATATGTTATCAGACTGTCATCTAATGAGTTTTTTTGTTGGTTAGGGGCTATAAATATCTTAGTTTAGCCGAATTGGTGATGGCTACTGGTGTTGGTGGACAAATAAAAGATGGTGGATTATGCTAATGTGTTTTTAGGTAATAGATGTACATCTTTACATATTGTGTCTTCCCTGTAAAACATTTTAAAAATCGGAAATGTTGACTGGATTCACAAGATCTGTGTCTTTCATTAGCTGTATTGGACTTTAATGTGTGAAAGTTAAATATTTTAAAAAAATATTTTTTTTGAATTTCGCGGCACTGGTTTTTCAGTGGGGGGGGGGGGGGGGGGTGCCGCTAGCGCCACGCTGATCCTAGACAGGTTAATCAGGATGTTAGGAACACTGTGGACAGTTTTCAGCAAGTTGCAACATTGAAATACAGAAATAAACACTTTTCCAAAAACAAGCTCTAAATCATGTTGAAATACAGAAATAAACACTTTTCCAAAAACAAGCTCTAAATCATGTTGAAATACAGAAATTAACACTTTTCCAAAAAAAAGCTCCAAATCATGTTGAAATACAGAAATTGACACTTTTCCATAAACAAGCTCTAAATCATGTTTGATGCACTCTGGAAGTTAATTTTTTTTCAGTACTGTTTAATCAGGATGTTAGGAACACTGTGGACAGTTTTCAGCAAGTTGCAACATTGAAATACAGAAATAAACACTTTTCCAAAAACAAGCTTCAAATCATGTTGAAATACAGAAATTGACACTTTTCCAAAAACAAGCTCCAAATCATGTTGAAATACAGAAATAAAAACCTTTCCATAAACAAGCTCTAAATCATGTTTGATGCACTCTGGAAGTTAATTTTTTTTCAGTACTGTTTAATCAGGATGTTAGGAACACTGTGGACAGTTTTCAGCAAGTTGCAACATTGAAATACAGAAATAAACACTTTTCCAAAAACAAGCTCTAAATCATGTTGAAATACAGAAATAAACACTTTTCCAAAAACAAGCTCTAAATCATGTTGAAATACAGAAATTAACACTTTTCCAAAAACAAGCTCCAAATCATGTTGAAATACAGAAATTGACACTTTTCCATAAACAAGCTCTAAATCATGTTTGATGCACTCTGGAAGTTAATTTTTTTTCAGTACTGTTTAATCAGGATGTTAGGAACACTGTGGACAGTTTTCAGCAAGTTGCAACATTGAAATACAGAAATAAACACTTTTCCAAAAACATGCTCTAAATCATGTTGAAAAACAGAAATAAGCACTTTTCAAAAACAAGCTTCAAATCATGTTGAAATACAGAAATTGACACTTTTCCAAAAACAAGCTCCAAATCATGTTGAAATACAGAAATAAAAACTTTTCCATAAACAAGCTCTAAATCATGTTTGATGAACTCTGGAAGTTAATTTTTTTTCAGTACTGTTTAATCAGGATGTTAGGAACACTGTGGACAGTTTTCAGCAAGTTGCAACATTGAAATACAGAAATAAACACTTTTCCAAAAACAAGCTCTAAATCATGTTGAAATACAGAAATAAACACTTTTCCAAAAACAAGCTCTAAATCATGTTGAAATACAGAAATTAACACTTTTCCAAAAACATGCTCTAAATCATGTTGAAAAACAGAAATAAGCACTTTTCAAAAACAAGCTTCAAATCATGTTGAAATACAGAAATTGACACTTTTCCAAAAACAAGCTCCAAATCATGTTGAAATACAGAAATTGACACTTTTCCATAAACAAGCTCTAAATCATGTTTGATGCACTCTGGAAGTTAATTTTTTTTCAGTACTGTTTAACCTGTTGGGGATGGGGGCGCTGTTTAGACTACTTATGCTAATTTGGCTAATTTTTTAAACGGCTTCCCACAAAATCCTTGATCGTACAATATGCATATTATTATTATTATTGGATAGAAAACAGTCTATAGTTTCTATAGGAGTTGAAATTTTGTCTCTAAGTGGAACAGAGCCCATTCTACAGCAATTTCCCTGACATGGAGTCAGATTTGAGAAATGTTGGCCACTGTTCTGAAGTCATTTAAAAGGGCACTGTCGTTGCTATGACTATACGGACACTTCTTACGTCTTCCCCTGGATGCCTTTACGTGATGACGATTCCAACGGGGTCGATTGCGCGTTCACAGGCCCTACAAATGAAAAAACCCTGAAGCTAGTCATTCTTTGGGAGCTGCGTCATGAGCCAAGAGGACACCGGCGCGCACTTGTTCCAAGCGTTAGTTTAGCCTGTTATATTTCTCCGGTCATCTTTTCACTCGTTATAGGAGTTAAAAACATCATAAGGTAGTTAATTTAAAGCGTTTTATAGCAATTTATATCCGTTTAGTGCGATTTTGGGACATTTATTTTTGCAACGATGTGAAAAGTTGGGCACGCTTTTCAGTTCATCCCGAACGCAGTTGACATTTCCACATGGCAAGAGGACAGCTTTCCACCAAAAGACGATTTCTCCCAAGAAAGGATCCTTTGCCCAAGATACTGATGGAAGAACAGCTCAAGGTAGGACATTTTTATTATGATAAATCGTGTTTCTGTCGAAACATTTTAGTGGCTTAGGACGCCATGTTTTTTGACGTAGCTTCGCTTGGCGCAAACTGTATTGAAAAGTAAGGATAAATTAAAAAATGTAATAACGCAATTGTATTAAGAATTAAATTGTCTATCAATCCCTGTCCACCCTGTATTTTTTAGTCACGTTTATGAGTATTTATGTATAAGAGTAGATCACTGTCTAAGTGGCGCAAGGACATTTTCTGACCAACTGAGCTACATTTCACATTGTCTAACCATGATTTTGGGGGCTAAATATAAACATTTTCGATCAAACTGTATATGCATGTTGTAATGTGATGTTACAGGAGTGTCATCGGAAGAATTCTGAGAAGGTTAGTGAAAAAATTAATATCTTTTGGCGATGTTGACTTTTATCGCTCACTTTGGCTAGAATCAATGCTGGGCTGCTAATTGCTATGTGCTAAGCTAATATAACGATTTATTGTGTTTTCGCTGTAAGACACTTAGAAAATCTGAAATATTGTCTGTATTCACAGGATCTGTGTCTTTCGATTCGTGTATGCTGTGTATTTTTACGAAATGTTTGATGATTAGTAGTTAGGTAAACACGTTGCTCATTGTAATTATTCTAGTCCATTTGTGATGGTGGGTGCAATTGTAAACTATGCCATCTACCTGAAATATGCACTTTTTTCTAACAAAACCTATCCCATACCATAAATATGTTATCAGACTGTCATCTAATGAGTTTTTTTGTTGGTTAGGGGCTATAAATATCTTAGTTTAGCCGAATTGGTGATGGCTACTGGTGTTGGTGGACAAATAAAAGATGGTGGATTATGCTAATGTGTTTTTAGGTAATAGATGTACATCTTTACATATTGTGTCTTCCCTGTAAAACATTTTAAAAATCGGAAATGTTGACTGGATTCACAAGATCTGTGTCTTTCATTAGCTGTATTGGACTTTAATGTGTGAAAGTTAAATATTTAAAAAAAATATTTTTTTTGAATTTCGCGGCACTGGTTTTTCAGTGGGGGGGGGGGGGGGGTGCCGCTAGCGCCACGCTGATCCTAGACAGGTTAATCAGGATGTTAGGAACACTGTGGACAGTTTTCAGCAAGTTGCAACATTGAAATACAGAAATAAACACTTTTCCAAAAACAAGCTCTAAATCATGTTGAAATACAGAAATAAACACTTTTCCAAAAACAAGCTCTGAATCATGTTGAAATACAGAAATTAACACTTTTCCAAAAACAAGCTCCAAATCATGTTGAAATACAGAAATTGACACTTTTCCATAAACAAGCTCTAAATCATGTTTGATGCACTCTGGAAGTTAATTTTTTTTCAGTACTGTTTAATCAGGATGTTAGGAACACTGTGGACAGTTTTCAGCAAGTTGCAACATTGAAATACAGAAATAAACACTTTTCCAAAAACAAGCTTCAAATCATGTTGAAATACAGAAATTGACACTTTTCCAAAAACAAGCTCCAAATCATGTTGAAATACAGAAATAAAAACCTTTCCATAAACAAGCTCTAAATCATGTTTGATGCACTCTGGAAGTTAATTTTTTTTCAGTACTGTTTAATCAGGATGTTAGGAACACTGTGGACAGTTTTCAGCAAGTTGCAACATTGAAATACAGAAATAAACACTTTTCCAAAAACAAGCTCTAAATCATGTTGAAATACAGAAATAAACACTTTTCCAAAAACAAGCTCTAAATCATGTTGAAATACAGAAATTAACACTTTTCCAAAAACAAGCTCCAAATCATGTTGAAATACAGAAATTGACACTTTTCCATAAACAAGCTCTAAATCATGTTTGATGCACTCTGGAAGTTAATTTTTTTTCAGTACTGTTTAATCAGGATGTTAGGAACACTGTGGACAGTTTTCAGCAAGTTGCAACATTGAAATACAGAAATAAAGACTTTTCCAAAAACATGCTCTAAATCATGTTGAAAAACAGAAATAAGCACTTTTCAAAAACAAGCTTCAAATCATGTTGAAATACAGAAATTGATACTTTTCCAAAAACAAGCTCCAAATCATGTTGAAATACAGAAATAAACACCTTTCCATAAACAAGCTCTAAATCATGTTTGATGCACTCTGGAAGTTAATTTTTTTTCAGTACTGTTTAATCAGGATGTTAGGAACACTGTGGACAGTTTTCAGCAAGTTGCAACATTGAAATACAGAAATAAACACTTTTCCAAAAACAAGCTCTAAATCATGTTGAAATACAGAAATAAACACTTTTCCAAAAACAAGCTCTAAATCATGTTGAAATACAGAAATTAACACTTTTCCAAAAACATGCTCTAAATCATGTTGAAAAACAGAAATAAGCACTTTTCAAAAACAAGCTTCAAATCATGTTGAAATACAGAAATTGACACTTTTCCAAAAACAAGCTCCAAATCATGTTGAAATACAGAAATTGACACTTTTCCATAAACAAGCTCTAAATCATGTTTGATGCACTCTGGAAGTTAATTTTTTTTCAGTACTGTTTAACCTGTTGGGGATGGGGGCGCTGTTTAGACTACTTATGCTAATTTGGCTAATTTTTTAAACGGCTTCCCACAAAATCCTTGATCGTACAATATGCATATTATTATTATTATTGGATAGAAAACAGTCTATAGTTTCTATAGGAGTTGAAATTTTGTCTCTAAGTGGAACAGAGCCCATTCTACAGCAATTTCCCTGACATGGAGTCAGATTTGAGAAATGTTGGCCACTGTTCTGAAGTCATTTAAAAGGGCACTGTCGTTGCTATGACTATACGGACACTTCTTACGTCTTCCCCTGGATGCCTTTACGTGATGACGATTCCAACGGGGTCGATTGCGCGTTCACAGGCCCTACAAATGAAAAAACCCTGAAGCTAGTCATTCTTTGGGAGCTGCGTCATGAGCCAAGAAGACACCGGCGCGCACCTGTTCCAAGCGTTAGTTTAGCCTGTTATATTTCTCCGGTCATCTTTTCACTCGTTATAGGAGTTAAAAACATCATAAGGTAGTTAATTTAAAGCGTTTTATAGCAATTTATATCCGTTTAGTGCGATTTTGGGACATTTATTTTTGCAACGATGTGAAAAGTTGGGCACGCTTTTCAGTTCATCCCGAACGCAGTTGACATTTCCACATGGCAAGAGGACAGCTTTCCACCAAAAGACGATTTCTCCCAAGAAAGGATCCTTTGCCCAAGATACTGATGGAAGAACAGCTCAAGGTAGGACATTTTTATTATGATAAATCGTGTTTCTGTCGAAACATTTTAGTGGCTTAGGACGCCATGTTTTTTGACGTAGCTTCGCTTGGCGCAAACTGTATTGAAAAGTAAGGATAAATTAAAAAATGTAATAACGCAATTGTATTAAGAATTAAATTGTCTATCAATCCCTGTCCACCCTGTATTTTTTAGTCACGTTTATGAGTATTTATGTATAAGAGTAGATCACTGTCTAAGTGGCGCAAGGACATTTTCTGACCAACTGAGCTACATTTCACATTGTCTAACCATGATTTTGGGGGCTAAATATAAACATTTTCGATCAAACTGTATATGCATGTTGTAATGTGATGTTACAGGAGTGTCATCGGAAGAATTCTGAGAAGGTTAGTGAAAAAATTAATATCTTTTGGCGATGTTGACTTTTATCGCTCACTTTGGCTAGAATCAATGCTGGGCTGCTAATTGCTATGTGCTAAGCTAATATAACGATTTATTGTGTTTTCGCTGTAAGACACTTAGAAAATCTGAAATATTGTCTGTATTCACAGGATCTGTGTCTTTCGATTCGTGTATGCTGTGTATTTTTACGAAATGTTTGATGATTAGTAGTTAGTTAAACACGTTGCTCATTGTAATTATTCTAGTCCATTTGTGATGGTGGGTGCAATTGTAAACTATGCCATCTACCTGAAATATGCACTTTTTTCTAACAAAACCTATCCCATACCATAAATATGTTATCAGACTGTCATCTAATGAGTTTTTTTGTTGGTTAGGGGCTATAAATATCTTAGTTTAGCCGAATTGGTGATGGCTACTGGTGTTGGTGGACAAATAAAAGATGGTGGATTATGCTAATGTGTTTTTAGGTAATAGATGTACATCTTTACATATTGTGTCTTCCCTGTAAAACATTTTAAAAATCGGAAATGTTGACTGGATTCACAAGATCTGTGTCTTTCATTAGCTGTATTGGACTTTAATGTGTGAAAGTTAAATATTTAAAAAAAATATTTTTTTTGAATTTCGCGGCACTGGTTTTTCAGTGGGGGGGGGGGGGGGGGGGTGCCGCTAGCGCCACGCTGATCCTAGACAGGTTAATCAGGATGTTAGGAACACTGTGGACAGTTTTCAGCAAGTTGCAACATTGAAATACAGAAATAAACACTTTTCCAAAAACAAGCTCTAAATCATGTTGAAATACAGAAATAAACACTTTTCCAAAAACAAGCTCTAAATCATGTTGAAATACAGAAATTAACACTTTTCCAAAAAAAAGCTCCAAATCATGTTGAAATACAGAAATTGACACTTTTCCATAAACAAGCTCTAAATCATGTTTGATGCACTCTGGAAGTTAATTTTTTTTCAGTACTGTTTAATCAGGATGTTAGGAACACTGTGGACAGTTTTCAGCAAGTTGCAACATTGAAATACAGAAATAAACACTTTTCCAAAAACAAGCTTCAAATCATGTTGAAATACAGAAATTGACACTTTTCCAAAAACAAGCTCCAAATCATGTTGAAATACAGAAATAAAAACCTTTCCATAAACAAGCTCTAAATCATGTTTGATGCACTCTGGAAGTTAATTTTTTTCAGTACTGTTTAATCAGGATGTTAGGAACACTGTGGACAGTTTTCAGCAAGTTGCAACATTGAAATACAGAAATAAACACTTTTCCAAAAACAAGCTCTAAATCATGTTGAAATACAGAAATAAACACTTTTCCAAAAACAAGCTCTAAATCATGTTGAAATACAGAAATTAACACTTTTCCAAAAACAAGCTCCAAATCATGTTGAAATACAGAAATTGACACTTTTCCATAAACAAGCTCTAAATCATGTTTGATGCACTCTGGAAGTTAATTTTTTTTCAGTACTGTTTAATCAGGATGTTAGGAACACTGTGGACAGTTTTCAGCAAGTTGCAACATTGAAATACAGAAATAAAGACTTTTCCAAAAACATGCTCTAAATCATGTTGAAAAACAGAAATAAGCACTTTTCAAAAACAAGCTTCAAATCATGTTGAAATACAGAAATTGATACTTTTCCAAAAACAAGCTCCAAATCATGTTGAAATACAGAAATAAAAACCTTTCCATAAACAAGCTCTAAATCATGTTTGATGCACTCTGGAAGTTAATTTTTTTTCAGTACTGTTTAATCAGGATGTCAGGAACACTGTGGACAGTTTTCAGCAAGTTGCAACATTGAAATACAGAAATAAACACTTTTCCAAAAACAAGCTCTAAATCATGTTGAAATACAGAAATAAACACTTTTCCAAAAACAAGCTCTAAATCATGTTGAAATACAGAAATTAACACTTTTCCAAAAACAAGCTCCAAATCATGTTGAAATACAGAAATTGACACTTTTCCATAAACAAGCTCTAAATCATGTTTGATGCACTCTGGAAGTTAATTTTTTTTCAGTACTGTTTAATCAGGATGTTAGGAACACTGTGGACAGTTTTCAGCAAGTTGCAACATTGAAATACAGAAATAAACACTTTTCCAAAAACAAGCTTCAAATCATGTTGAAATACAGAAATTGACACATTTCCAAAGACAAGCTCCAAATCATGTTGAAATACAGAAATAAACACTTTTCCATAAACAAGCTCTAAATCATGTTTGATGCACTCTGGAAGTTAATTTTTTTTCAGTACTGTTAAATCAGGATGTTTGGAACACTGTGGACAGTTTTCAGCAAGTTGCAACATTGAAATACAGAAATAAACACTTTTCCAAAAACATGCTCTAAATCATGTTGAAAAACAGAAATAAGCACTTTTCAAAAACAAGCTTCAAATCATGTTGAAATACAGAAATTGATACTTTTCCAAAAACAAGCTCCAAATCATGTTGAAATACAGAAATAAAAACTTTTCCATAACATGCTCTAAATCATGTTTGATGCACTCTGGAAGTTAATTTTTTTTCAGTACTGTTTAATCAGGATGTTAGGAACACTGTGGAGAGTTTTCAGCAAGTTGCAACATTGAAATACAGAAATAAACACTTTTCCAAAAACAAGCTCTAAATCATGTTGAAATACAGAAATAAACACTTTTCCAAAAACAAGCTCTAAATCATGTTGAAATACAGAAATTAACACTTTTCCAAAAACAAGCTCCAAATCATGTTGAAATACAGAAATTGACACTTTTCCATAAACAAGCTCTAAATCATGTTTGATGCACTCTGGAAGTTAATTTTTTTTCAGTACTGTTTAATCAGGATGTTAGGAACACTGTGGACAGTTTTCAGCAAGTTGCAACATTGAAATACAGAAATTAACACTTTTCCAAAAACATGCTCTAAATCATGTTGAAAAACAGAAATAAGCACTTTTCAAAAACAAGCTTCAAATCATGTTGAAATACAGAAATTTATACTTTTCCAAAAACAAGCTCCAAATCATGTTGAAATACAGAAATAAAAACCTTTCCATAAACAAGCTCTAAATCATGTTTGATGCACTCTGGAAGTTAATTTTTTTTCAGTACTGTTTAATCAGGATGTTAGGAACACTGTGGACAGTTTTCAGCAAGTTGCAACATTGAAATACAGAAATAAACACTTTTCCAAAAACAAGCTCTAAATCATGTTGAAATACAGAAATAAACACTTTTCCAAAAACAAGCTCTAAATCAAGTTGAAATACAGAAATTAACACTTTTCCAAAAACAAGCTCCAAATCATGTTGAAATACAGAAATTGACACTTTTCCATAAACAAGCTCTAAATCATGTTTGATGCACTCTGGAAGTTAATTTTTTTTCAGTACTGTTTAATCAGGATGTTAGGAACACTGTGGACAGTTTTCAGCAAGTTGCAACATTGAAATACAGAAATTAACACTTTTCCAAAAACAAGCTCTAAATCATGTTGAAATACAGAAATAAACACTTTTCCAAAAACAAGCTCTAAATCATGTTGAAATACAGAAATTAACACTTTTCCAAAAACAAGCTCCAAATCATGTTGAAATACAGAAATTGACACTTTTCCATAAACAAGCTCTAAATCATGTTTGATGCACTCTGGAAGTAAATTTTTTTTCAGTACTGTTTAATCAGGATGTTAGGAACACTGTGGACAGTTTTCAGCAAGTTGCAACATTGAAATACAGAAATTAACACTTTTCCAAAAACATGCTCTAAATCATGTTGAAAAACAGAAATAAGCACTTTTCAAAAACAAGCTTCAAATCATGTTGAAATACAGAAATTTATACTTTTCCAAAAACAAGCTCCAAATCATGTTGAAATACAGAAATAAAAACCTTTCCATAAACAAGCTCTAAATCATGTTTGATGCACTCTGGAAGTTAATTTTTTTTCAGTACTGTTTAATCAGGATGTTAGGAACACTGTGGACAGTTTTCAGCAAGTTGCAACATTGAAATACAGAAATAAACACTTTTCCAAAAACAAGCTCTAAATCATGTTGAAATACAGAAATAAACACTTTTCCAAAAACAAGCTCTAAATCATGTTGAAATACAGAAATTAACACTTTTCCAAAAACAAGCTCCAAATCATGTTGAAATACAGAAATTGACACTTTTCCATAAACAAGCTCTAAATCATGTTTGATGCACTCTGGAAGTTAATTTTTTTTCAGTACTGTTTAATCAGGATGTTAGGAACACTGTGGACAGTTTTCAGCAAGTTGCAACATTGAAATACAGAAATAAACACTTTTCCAAAAACAAGCTTCAAATCATGTTGAAATACAGAAATTGACACTTTTCCAAAAACAAGCTCCAAATCATGTTGAAATACAGAAATAAACACTTTTCCATAAACAAGCTCTAAATCATGTTTGATGCACTCTGGAAGTTAATTTTTTTTCAGTACTGTTTAATCAGGATGTTAGGAACACTGTGGACAGTTTTCAGCAAGTTGCAACATTGAAATACAGAAATAAACACTTTTCCAAAAACATGCTCTAAATCATGTTGAAAAACAGAAATAAGCACTTTTCAAAAACAAGCTTCAAATCATGTTGAAATACAGAAATTGATACTTTTCCAAAAACAAGCTCCAAATCATGTTGAAATACAGAAATAAAAACCTTTCCATAAACAAGCTCTAAATCATGTTTGATGCACTCTGGAAGTTAATTTTTTTTCAGTACTGTTTAATCAGGATGTTAGGAACACTGTGGACAGTTTTCAGCAAGTTGCAACATTGAAATACAGAAATAAACACTTTTCCAAAAACAAGCTTCAAATCATGTTGAAATACAGAAATTGACACTTTTCCAAAAACAAGCTCCAAATCATGTTGAAATACAGAAATAAACACTTTTCCATAAACACGCTCTAAATCATGTTGAAATACAGAAATTAACACTTTTCCAAAAACAAGCTCCAAATCATGTTGAAATACAGAAATAAACACTTTTCCATAAACAAGCTCTAAATCATATTTGATGCACTCTGGAAGTTAATTTTTTTTCAGTACTGTTTAATCAGGATGTTAGGAACACTGTGGACAGTTTTCAGCAAGTTGCAACATTGAAATACAGAAATAAACACTTTTCCAAAAACATGCTCTAAATCATGTTGAAAAACAGAAATAAGCACTTTTCAAAAACAAGCTTCAAATCATGTTGAAATACAGAAATTGATACTTTTCCAAAAACAAGCTCCAAATCATGTTGAAATACAGAAATAAAAACTTTTCCATAACATGCTCTAAATCATGTTTGATGCACTCTGGAAGTTAATTTTTTTTTCAGTACTGTTTAATCAGGATGTTAGGAACACTGTGGACAGTTTTCAGCAAGTTGCAACATTGAAATACAGAAATAAACACTTTTCCAAAAACAAGCTCTAAATTATGCTGAAATACAGAAATTAACACTTTTCCAAAAACAAGCTCCAAATCATGTTGAAATACAGAAATTGACACTTTTCCATAAACAAGCTCCAAATCATGTTGAAATACAGAAATTGACACTTTTCCATAAACAAGCTCTAAATCATGTTTGATGCACTCTGGAAGTTATTTTTTTTTCAGTACTGTTTAATCAGGATGTTAGGAACACTGTGGACAGTTTTCAGCAAGTTGCAACATTGAAATACAGAAATTAACACTTTTCCAAATACATGCTCTAAATCATGTTGAAAAACAGAAATAAGCACTTTTCAAAAACAAGCTTCAAATCATGTTGAAATACAGAAATTTATACTTTTCCAAAAACAAGCTCCAAATCATGTTGAAATACAGAAATAAAAACCTTTCCATAAACAAGCTCTAAATCATGTTTGATGCACTCTGGAAGTTATTTTTTTTTCAGTACTGTTTAATCATGTAACAGTCCTGACCTATTTATGTTAGTTTGTATGTGTTTTTGGTCAGGGCATGTGTTTTGGGTGGGCAGTCTATGTTATCTGTTTCTATGTTGGTTTCGGTTTGCCTGGTATGGCTCTTGATTAGAGGCAGGTGGTTTGCATTTTCCTCTAATCAAGAGTCATATTTAGGTAGGGCATTATCACTGTGTGTTTGTGGGTGATTGTCTCCTGTGATGTCTTCGTGTCGTTATCGATGTTATTCACTTTCGGAGCTGTTTGGCTGTTCGTATGTTTCGATGTCCGTTCCTGTTCGTGAGTTTACGTTTGTTGATGTGAGTTTATGTTCAGGTTCCGTTGTACGTCGTTTTCTTATTTTGTAGTTTGTTAAAGTGTTTGTTTTCGTGTCATCAGTTTTCGTTATAAATAAAGATGGCATATTTCCCTAACTCCGCATATTGGTCAGAAGATCCTTCTCTCCTCACCTCATCTGAGGATGAGGAGAGCGACAGCTATTACAGAACCACCCACCAACCCAGAGCCAAGCAGCGGAGTCAAAGGAGAAAGGGACAGGAAAAGAAGGAGCAATGGACATGGGACGATGTTTTGGACGGAAAGGGTGTCTACACATGGGAGGAGATCCTAGCTGGTAGAGATCGCCTCCCATGGGAACAGCTGGAGGCACTGAGGAGAGCGGAGGCTACCGGAGAGAGGAACCGGAGCTATGAGGGAACGCGTCTGGCACGGAAGCCGAAAAAGCCCGTGAGTAACTCCCAAAAATTTCTTGGGGGGGGGCTAAAGGGTAGTGGGCCAAGGGCAGGTAGGAGACCTGCGCCCACTTCCCAGGCTCACCGTGGAGAGCGGGAGTACGGGCAGGCGCCGTGTTACGCAGTAGAGCGCACGGTGTCTCCTGTACGAGTGCATAGCCCGGTGCGGGTTATTCCACCTCCCCGCACTGGGAGGGCTAGATTGGGTATTGAGCCAGGTGTCATGAGGCCGGCTCAACGTGTCTGGTCTCCAGTGCGTCTCCTCGGGCCGGCATACATGGCACCTGCCTTACGCATGGTTTCCCCGGTTCGCCTACATAGGCCGGTGCGGGTTATTCCACCTCCCCGCACTGGTCGGGCAACCGGGAGTATTCAACCAGGTAAGGTTGGGCAAGCTCAATGCTCAAGAGTGCCAGTACGCCTCCACGGTCCGGTATTTCCGGCACCACCTCCCCGCCCCAGCCTAGTACCTACAGTGTATACACTACGCACTAGGCTACCAGTGCGTATCCTGAGCCCTGTTCCTCCTCCACGCACTCTCCCTATAGTGCGTGTATCCAGTTCAGTGCCTCCAGTTCCGGTCCCACGCACTAAGCCACCTGTGCGTCTCCTAAGTCCTGTACACACTGTCGCTTCTCCCCCTACTAATCCTGATGTGCTTGTCCTCAGCCCGGTGTCACCAGTGCCGGTACCACGCATCAGGGATAGAGTAGGCTTTGAGAATACAGTGTGCCCTGTTCCTGCTCCCCGCACTAGTAGGAAGGTGCTTATCATTAGCCCGGTGCCTCCAGTTCCGGCACCACGCACCAGGTCTACAGTGCGCCGTATCCGGCCAGAGCCATCCGTCTCCCCAGCGCCATCTGAGCCATCCGTCTCCCCAGCGCCATCTGAGCCATCCGTCTCCCCAGCGCCATCTGAGCCATCCGTCTCCCCAGCGCCATCTGAGTCATCCGTCTGCCAGGAGCCTGCAAAGCCGCCCGTCTGCCATGAGCCTGCAAAGCCGCCCGTCTGCCATGAGCCTACAGAGCCATCCGCCAGACAGGAGTCGCTAGAGCCGTCAGCCAGACAGGAGCCGCTAGAGCCGCCCGCCAGACAGGATCTGCCAGAGCCGCCAACCAGACAGGATCTGCCAGAGCCGCCAACCAGACAGGATCTGCCAGAGCCGCCAACCAGACAGGATCTGCCAGAGCCGCCAACCAGACAGGATCTGCCAGAGCCGCCAACCAGACAGGATCTGCCAGAGCCGCCAACCAGACAGGATCTGCCAGAGCCGCCAGCGAGCCATGAGCAGCCAGAGCCGTCAGAGAGCCATGAGCAGCCAGAGCCGTCAAAGAGCCATGAGCAGCCAGAGCCGTCAGTGAGCCATGAGCAGCCAGAGCCGTCAGAGAGCCATGAGCAGCCAGAGCCGTCAGAGCGCCATGAGCGTCGAGAGCCGTCAGCCTGCCATGAGCGTCGAGAGCCGTCAGCCTGCCATGAGCGTCGAGAGCCGTCAGCCTGCCATGAGCGTCGAGAGCCGTCAGCCTGCCATGAGCGTCGAGAGCCGTCAGCCTGCCATGAGCGTCGAGAGCCGTCAGTCTGCCATGAGCGTCGAGAGCCGTCAGCCTGCATGGACCTGCCAGAGCCGTCCAAACAGGACCTGCCAGAGTCCTTCAGCCGGGATCTGCCCCTTGTCCCGGTGCTGCCCCTTGTCCCGGTGCTGCCCCTTGTCCCGGTGCTGCCCCTTGTCCCGGTGCTGCCCCTTGTCCCGGTGCTGCCCCTTATTCCGGTGATGGTCCTTATCCTGGTGCTGCCCCTTGTTTTTGTGCTGCCCCTTGTCCCGGTGCTACCCCTTGTCCCGGTGCTGCCCCTTGTTCCGGTGCTAGCTGTTTGTTTAGGGGAAGCTAATGTTTGGGTGGTCAGTGGAAGGGGTAGAAAGAAGAGGGGAGTGACTATGGTGGTGCGGGGACAGCGTCCTGAACCGGAGCCACCACCGTGGTCAACTGCCCACCCGGACCCTCCCCTGGACTTTGTGCTGGTGCGCCCGGCGTTCGCACCTTGGGGGGGGGGGTACTGTAACAGTCCTGACCTATTTATGTTAGTTTGTATGTGTTTTTGGTCAGGGCATGTGTTTTGGGTGGGCAGTCTATGTTATCTGTTTCTATGTTGGTTTCGGTTTGCCTGGTATGGCTCTTGATTAGAGGCAGGTGGTTTGCATTTTCCTCTAATCAAGAGTCATATTTAGGTAGGGCATTATCACTGTGTGTTTGTGGGTGATTGTCTCCTGTGATGTCTTCGTGTCGTTATCGATGTTATTCACTTTCGGAGCTGTTTGGCTGTTCGTATGTTTCGATGTCCGTTCCTGTTCGTGAGTTTACGTTTGTTGATGTGAGTTTATGTTCAGGTTCCGTTGTACGTCGTTTTCTTATTTTGTAGTTTGTTAAAGTGTTTGTTTTCGTGTCATCAGTTTTCGTTATAAATAAAGATGGCATATTTCCCTAACTCCGCATATTGGTCAGAAGATCCTTCTCTCCTCACCTCATCTGAGGATGAGGAGAGCGACAGCTATGACAAATCAGGATGTTAGGAACACTGTGGACAGTTTTCAGCAAGTTGCAACATTGAAATACAGAAATTAACACTTTTCCAAAAACAAGCTCTAAATCATGTTGAAATACAGAAATAAACACTTTTCCAAAAACAAGCTCTAAATCATGTTGAAATACAGAAATTAACACTTTTCCAAAAACAAGCTCCAAATCATGTTGAAATACAGAAATTGACACTTTTCCATAAACAAGCTCTAAATCATGTTTGATGCACTCTGGAAGTTAATTTTTTTTCAGTACTGTTTAATCAGGATGTTAGGAACACTGTGGACAGTTTTCAGCAAGTTGCAACATTGAAATACAGAAATTAACACTTTTCCAAAAACATGCTCTAAATCATGTTGAAAAACAGAAATAAGCACTTTTCAAAAACAAGCTTCAAATCATGTTGAAATACAGAAATTGATACTTTTCCAAAAACAAGCTCCAAATCATGTTGAAATACAGAAATAAAAACCTTTCCATAAACAAGCTCTAAATCATGTTTGATGCACTCTGGAAGTTAATTTTTTTTCAGTACTGTTTAATCAGGATGTTAGGAACACTGTGGACAGTTTTCAGCAAGTTGCAACATTGAAATACAGAAATAAACACTTTTCCAAAAACAAGCTCTAAATCATGTTGAAATACAGAAATAAACACTTTTCCAAAAACAAGCTCTAAATCATGTTGAAATACAGAAATTAACACTTTTCCAAAAACAAGCTCCAAATCATGTTGAAATACAGAAATTGACACTTTTCCATAAACAAGCTCTAAATCATGTTTGATGCACTCTGGAAGTTAATTTTTTTTCAGTACTGTTTAATCAGGATGTTAGGAACACTGTGGACAGTTTTCAGCAAGTTGCAACATTGAAATACAGAAATAAACACTTTTCCAAAAACAAGCTTCAAATCATGTTGAAATACAGAAATTGACACTTTTCCAAAAACAAGCTCCAAATCATGTTGAAATACAGAAATAAACACTTTTCCATAAACAAGCTCTAAATCATGTTTGATGCACTCTGGAAGTTAATTTTTTTTCAGTACTGTTTAATCAGGATGTTAGGAACACTGTGGACAGTTTTCAGCAAGTTGCAACATTGAAATACAGAAATAAACACTTTTCCAAAAACATGCTCTAAATCATGTTGAAAAACAGAAATAAGCACTTTTCAAAAACAAGCTTCAAATCATGTTGAAATACAGAAATTGATACTTTTCCAAAAACAAGCTCCAAATCATGTTGAAATACAGAAATAAAAACCTTTCCATAAACAAGCTCTAAATCATGTTTGATGCACTCTGGAAGTTAATTTTTTTTCAGTACTGTTTAATCAGGATGTTAGGAACACTGTGGACAGTTTTCAGCAAGTTGCAACATTGAAATACAGAAATAAACACTTTTCCAAAAACAAGCTTCAAATCATGTTGAAATACAGAAATTGACACTTTTCCAAAAACAAGCTCCAAATCATGTTGAAATACAGAAATAAACACTTTTCCAAAAACAAGCTCTAAATCATGTTGAAATACAGAAATAAACACTTTTCCAAAAACAGGCTCTAAATCATGTTGAAATACCGAAATTAACACTTTTCCAAAAACAAGCTCCAAATCATGTTGAAATACAGAAATTGACACTTTTCCATAAACAAGCTCTAAATCATGTTTGATGCACTCTGGAAGTTAATTTTTTTTCAGTACTGTTTAATCAGGATGTTAGGAACACTGTGGACAGTTTTCAGCAAGTTGCAACATTGAAATACAGAAATAAACACTTTTCCAAAAACAAGCTTCAAATCATGTTGAAATACAGAAATTGACACTTTTCCAAAAACAAGCTCCAAATCATGTTGAAATACAGAAATAAACACTTTTCCATAAACAAGCTCTAAATCATGTTTGATGCACTCTGGAAGTTAATTTTTTTTCAGTACTGTTTAATCAGGATGTTAGGAACACTGTGGACAGTTTTCAGCAAGTTGCAACATTGAAATACAGAAATAAACACTTTTCCAAAAACATGCTCTAAATCATGTTGAAAAACAGAAATAAGCACTTTTCAAAAACAAGCTTCAAATCATGTTGAAATACAGAAATTGATACTTTTCCAAAAACAAGCTCCAAATCATGTTGAAATACAGAAATAAAAACCTTTCCATAAACAAGCTCTAAATCATGTTTGATGCACTCTGGAAGTTAATTTTTTTTCAGTACTGTTTAATCAGGATGTTAGGAACACTGTGGACAGTTTTCAGCAAGTTACAACATTGAAATACAGAAATAAACACTTTTCCAAAAACAAGCTTCAAATCATGTTGAAATACAGAAATTGACACTTTTCCAAAAACAAGCTCCAAATCATGTTGAAATACAGAAATAAACACTTTTCCATAAACAAGCTCTAAATCATGTTGAAATACAGAAATTAACACTTTTCCAAAAACAAGCTCCAAATCATGTTGAAATACAGAAATTGACACTTTTCCATAAACAAGCTCTAAATCATGTTTGATGCACTCTGGAAGTTATTTTTTTTTCAGTACTGTTTAATCAGGATGTTAGGAACACTGTGGACAGTTTTCAGCAAGTTGCAACATTGAAATACAGAAATTAACACTTTTCCAAAAACATGCTCTAAATCATGTTGAAAAACAGAAATAAGCACTTTTCAAAAACAAGCTTCAAATCATGTTGAAATACAGAAATTTATACTTTTCCAAAAACAAGCTCCAAATCATGTTGAAATACAGAAATAAAAACCTTTCCATAAACAAGCTCTAAATCATGTTTGATGCACTCTGGAAGTTATTTTTTTTTCAGTACTGTTTAATCAGGATGTTAGGAACACTGTGGACAGTTTTCAGCAAGTTGCAACATTGAAATACAGAAATAAACACTTTTCCAAAAACAAGCTCTAAATCATGTTGAAATACAGAAATAAACACTTTTCCAAAAACAAGCTCTAAATCATGTTGAAATACAGAAATTAACACTTTTCCAAAAACAAGCTCCAAATCATGTTGAAATACAGAAATTGACACTTTTCCATAAACAAGCTCTAAATCATGTTTGATGCACTCTGGAAGTTAATTTTTTTTCAGTACTGTTTAATCAGGATGTTAGGAACACTGTGGACAGTTTTCAGCAAGTTGCAACATTGAAATACAGAAATAAACACTTTTCCAAAAACATGCTCTAAATCATGTTGAAAAACAGAAATAAGCACTTTTCAAAAACAAGCTTCAAATCATGTTGAAATACAGAAATTGATACTTTTCCAAAAACAAGCTCCAAATCATGTTGAAATACAGAAATAAAAACCTTTCCATAAACAAGCTCTAAATCATGTTTGATGCACTCTGGAAGTTAATTTTTTTTCAGTACTGTTTAATCAGGATGTTAGGAACACTGTGGACAGTTTTCAGCAAGTTGCAACATTGAAATACAGAAATAAACACTTTTCCAAAAACAAGCTTCAAATCATGTTGAAATACAGAAATTGACACTTTTCCAAAAACAAGCTCCAAATCAAGTTGAAATACAGAAATAAACACTTTTCCAAAAACAAGCTCTAAATCATGTTGAAATACAGAAATAAACACTTTTCCAAAAACAGGCTCTAAATCATGTTGAAATACAGAAATTAACACTTTTCCAAAAACAAGCTCCAAATCATGTTGAAATACAGAAATTGACACTTTTCCATAAACAAGCTCTAAATCATGTTTGATGCACTCTGGAAGTTAATTTTTTTTCAGTACTGTTTAATCAGGATGTTAGGAACACTGTGGACAGTTTTCAGCAAGTTGCAACATTGAAATACAGAAATAAACACTTTTCCAAAAACAAGCTTCAAATCATGTTGAAATACAGAAATTGACACTTTTCCAAAAACAAGCTCCAAATCATGTTGAAATACAGAAATAAACACTTTTCCATAAACAAGCTCTAAATCATGTTTGATGCACTCTGGAAGTTAATTTTTTTTCAGTACTGTTTAATCAGGATGTTAGGAACACTGTGGACAGTTTTCAGCAAGTTGCAACATTGAAATACAGAAATAAACACTTTTCCAAAAACATGCTCTAAATCATGTTGAAAAACAGAAATAAGCACTTTTCAAAAACAAGCTTCAAATCATGTTGAAATACAGAAATTGATACTTTTCCAAAAACAAGCTCCAAATCATGTTGAAATACAGAAATAAAAACCTTTCCATAAACAAGCTCTAAATCATGTTTGATGCACTCTGGAAGTTAATTTTTTTTCAGTACTGTTTAATCAGGATGTTAGGAACACTGTGGACAGTTTTCAGCAAGTTGCAACATTGAAATACAGAAATAAACACTTTTCCAAAAACAAGCTTCAAATCATGTTGAAATACAGAAATTGACACTTTTCCAAAAACAAGCTCCAAATCATGTTGAAATACAGAAATAAAAACTTTTCCATAAACAAGCTCTAAATCATGTTGAAATACAGAAATTAACACTTTTCCAAAAACAAGCTCCAAATCATGTTGAAATACAGAAATTGACACTTTTCCATAAACAAGCTCTAAATCATGTTTGATGCACTCTGGAAGTTATTTTTTTTTCAGTACTGTTTAATCAGGATGTTAGGAACACTGTGGACAGTTTTCAGCAAGTTGCAACATTGAAATACAGAAATTAACACTTTTCCAAAAACATGCTCTAAATCATGTTGAAAAACAGAAATAAGCACTTTTCAAAAACAAGCTTCAAATCATGTTGAAATACAGAAATTTATACTTTTCCAAAAACAAGCTCCAAATCATGTTGAAATACAGAAATAAAAACCTTTCCATAAACAAGCTCTAAATCATGTTTGATGCACTCTGGAAGTTATTTTTTTTTCAGTACTGTTTAATCAGGATGTTAGGAACACTGTGGACAGTTTTCAGCAAGTTGCAACATTGAAATACAGAAATAAACACTTTTCCAAAAACAAGCTCTAAATCATGTTGAAATACAGAAATAAACACTTTTCCAAAAACAAGCTCTAAATCATGTTGAAATACAGAAATTAACACTTTTCCAAAAACAAGCTCCAAATCATGTTGAAATACAGAAATTGACACTTTTCCATAAACAAGCTCTAAATCATGTTTGATGCACTCTGGAAGTTAATTTTTTTTCAGTACTGTTTAATCAGGATGTTAGGAACACTGTGGACAGTTTTCAGCAAGTTGCAACATTGAAATACAGAAATAAACACTTTTCCAAAAACATGCTCTAAATCATGTTGAAAAACAGAAATAAGCACTTTTCAAAAACAAGCTTCAAATCATGTTGAAATACAGAAATTGATACTTTTCCAAAAACAAGCTCCAAATCATGTTGAAATACAGAAATAAAAACCTTTCCATAAACAAGCTCTAAATCATGTTTGATGCACTCTGGAAGTTAATTTTTTTTCAGTACTGTTTAATCAGGATGTTAGGAACACTGTGGACAGTTTTCAGCAAGTTGCAACATTGAAATACAGAAATAAACACTTTTCCAAAAACAAGCTTCAAATCATGTTGAAATACAGAAATTGACACTTTTCCAAAAACAAGCTCCAAATCATGTTGAAATACAGAAATAAACACTTTTCCAAAAACAAGCTCTAAATCATGTTGAAATACAGAAATAAACACTTTTCCAAAAACAGGCTCTAAATCATGTTGAAATACAGAAATTAACACTTTTCCAAAAACAAGCTCCAAATCATGTTGAAATACAGAAATTGACACTTTTCCATAAACAAGCTCTAAATCATGTTTGATGCACTCTGGAAGTTAATTTTTTTTCAGTACTGTTTAATCAGGATGTTAGGAACACTGTGGACAGTTTTCAGCAAGTTGCAACATTGAAATACAGAAATAAACACTTTTCCAAAAACAAGCTTCAAATCATGTTGAAATACAGAAATTGACACTTTTCCAAAAACAAGCTCCAAATCATGTTGAAATACAGAAATAAACACTTTTCCATAAACAAGCTCTAAATCATGTTTGATGCACTCTGGAAGTTAATTTTTTTTCAGTACTGTTTAATCAGGATGTTAGGAACACTGTGGACAGTTTTCAGCAAGTTGCAACATTGAAATACAGAAATAAACACTTTTCCAAAAACATGCTCTAAATCATGTTGAAAAACAGAAATAAGCACTTTTCAAAAACAAGCTTCAAATCATGTTGAAATACAGAAATTGATACTTTTCCAAAAACAAGCTCCAAATCATGTTGAAATACAGAAATAAAAACCTTTCCATAAACAAGCTCTAAATCATGTTTGATGCACTCTGGAAGTTAATTTTTTTCAGTACTGTTTAATCAGGATGTTAGGAACACTGTGGACAGTTTTCAGCAAGTTGCAACATTGAAATACAGAAATAAACACTTTTCCAAAAACAAGCTTCAAATCATGTTGAAATACAGAAATTGACACTTTTCCAAAAACAAGCTCCAAATCATGTTGAAATACAGAAATAAACACTTTTCCATAAACAAGCTCTAAATCATGTTGAAATACAGAAATTAACACTTTTCCAAAAACAAGCTCCAAATCATGTTGAAATACAGAAATTGACACTTTTCCATAAACAAGCTCTAAATCATGTTTGATGCACTCTGGAAGTTATTTTTTTTTCAGTACTGTTTAATCAGGATGTTAGGAACACTGTGGACAGTTTTCAGCAAGTTGCAACATTGAAATACAGAAATTAACACTTTTCCAAAAACATGCTCTAAATCATGTTGAAAAACAGAAATAAGCACTTTTCAAAAACAAGCTTCAAATCATGTTGAAATACAGAAATTTATACTTTTCCAAAAACAAGCTCCAAATCATGTTGAAATACAGAAATAAAAACCTTTCCATAAACAAGCTCTAAATCATGTTTGATGCACTCTGGAAGTTATTTTTTTTTCAGTACTGTTTAATCAGGATGTTAGGAACACTGTGGACAGTTTTCAGCAAGTTGCAACATTGAAATACAGAAATAAACACTTTTCCAAAAACAAGCTCTAAATCATGTTGAAATACAGAAATAAACACTTTTCCAAAAACAAGCTCTAAATTATGCTGAAATACAGAAATTAACACTTTTCCAAAAACAAGCTCCAAATCATGTTGAAATACAGAAATTGACACTTTTCCATAAACAAGCTCCAAATCATGTTGAAATACAGAAATAAACACTTTTCCATAAACAAGCTCTAAATCATGTTTGATGCACTCTGGAAGTTAATTTTTTTTCAGTACTGTTTAATCAGGATGTTAGGAACACTGTGGACAGTTTTCAGCAAGTTGCAACATTGAAATACAGAAATAAACACTTTTCCAAAAACATGCTCTAAATCATGTTGAAAAACAGAAATAAGCACTTTTCAAAAACAAGCTTCAAATCATGTTGAAATACAGAAATTGATACTTTTCCAAAAACAAGCTCCAAATCATGTTGAAATACAGAAATAAAAACTTTTCCATAACATGCTCTAAATCATGTTTGATGCACTCTGGAAGTTAATTTTTTTTTCAGTACTGTTTAATCAGGATGTTAGGAACACTGTGGAGAGTTTTCAGCAAGTTGCAACATTGAAATACAGAAATAAACACTTTTCCAAAAACAAGCTCTAAATCATGTTGAAATACAGAAATTGACACTTTTCCATAAACAAGCTCTAAATCATGTTTGATGCACTCTGGAAGTTATTTTTTTTTCAGTACTGTTTAATCAGGATGTTAGGAACACTGTGGACAGTTTTCAGCAAGTTGCAACATTGAAATACAGAAATAAACACTTTTCCAAAAACAAGCTCTAAATCATGTTGAAATACAGAAATAAACACTTTTCCAAAAACAAGCTCTAAATCATGTTGAAATACAGAAATTAACACTTTTCCAAAAACAAGCTCCAAATCATGTTGAAATACAGAAATAAAAACCTTTCCATAAACAAGCTCTAAATCATGTTTGATGCACTCTGGAAGTTATTTTTTTTTCAGTACTGTTTAATCAGGATGTTAGGAACACTGTGGACAGTTTTCAGCAAGTTGCAACATTGAAATACAGAAATAAACACTTTTCCAAAAACAAGCTCTAAATCATGTTGAAATACAGAAATAAACACTTTTCCAAAAACAAGCTCTAAATCATGTTGAAATACAGAAATTTATACTTTTCCAAAAACAAGCTCCAAATCATGTTGAAATACAGAAATAAAAACCTTTCCATAAACAAGCTCTAAATCATGTTTGATGCACTCTGGAAGTTATTTTTTTTTCAGTACTGTTTAATCAGGATGTTAGGAACACTGTGGACAGTTTTCAGCAAGTTGCAACATTGAAATACAGAAATAAACACTTTTCCAAAAACAAGCTCTAAATCATGTTGAAATACAGAAATAAACACTTTTCCAAAAACAAGCTCTAAATCATGTTGAAATACAGAAATTAACACTTTTCCAAAAACAAGCTCCAAATCATGTTGAAATACAGAAATTGACACTTTTCCATAAACAAGCTCTAAATCATGTTTGATGCACTCTGGAAGTTAATTTTTTTTCAGTACTGTTTAATCAGGATGTTAGGAACACTGTGGACAGTTTTCAGCAAGTTGCAACATTGAAATACAGAAATAAACAGTTTTCCAAAAACAAGCTTCAAATCATGTTGAAATACAGAAATTGACACTTTTCCAAAAACAAGCTCCAAATCATGTTGAAATACAGAAATAAACACTTTTCCATAAACAAGCTCTAAATCATGTTTGATGCACTCTGGAAGTTAATTTTTTTTCAGTACTGTTTAATCAGGATGTTAGGAACACTGTGGACAGTTTTCAGCAAGTTGCAACATTGAAATACAGAAATAAACACTTTTCCAAAAACATGCTCTAAATCATGTTGAAAAACAGAAATAAGCACTTTTCAAAAACAAGCTTCAAATCATGTTGAAATACAGAAATTGATACTTTTCCAAAAACAAGCTCCAAATCATGTTGAAATACAGAAATAAAAACCTTTCCATAAACAAGCTCTAAATCATGTTTGATGCACTCTGGAAGTTAATTTTTTTTCAGTACTGTTTAATCAGGATGTTAGGAACACTGTGGAGAGTTTTCAGCAAGTTGCAACATTGAAATACAGAAATAAGCACTTTTCAAAAACAAGCTTCAAATCATGTTGAAATACAGAAATTGACACTTTTCCAAAAACAAGCTCTAAATCATGTTGAAATACAGAAATTAACACTTTTCCAAAAACAAGCTCCAAATCATGTTGAAATACAGAAATTGACACTTTTCCATAAACAAGCTCTAAATCATGTTTGATGCACTCTGGAAGTTATTTTTTTTTCAGTACTGTTTAATCAGGATGTTAGGAACACTGTGGACAGTTTTCAGCAAGTTGCAACATTGAAATACAGAAATTAACACTTTTCCAAAAACATGCTCTAAATCATGTTGAAAAACAGAAATAAGCACTTTTCAAAAACAAGCTTCAAATCATGTTGAAATACAGAAATTTATACTTTTCCAAAAACAAGCTCCAAATCATGTTGAAATACAGAAATAAAAACCTTTCCATAAACAAGCTCTAAATCATGTTTGATGCACTCTGGAAGTTATTTTTTTTTCAGTACTGTTTAATCAGGATGTTAGGAACACTGTGGACAGTTTTCAGCAAGTTGCAACATTGAAATACAGAAATAAACACTTTTCCAAAAACAAGCTCTAAATCATGTTGAAATACAGAAATAAACACTTTTCCAAAAACAAGCTCTAAATCATGTTGAAATACAGAAATTAACACTTTTCCAAAAACAAGCTCCAAATCATGTTGAAATACAGAAATTGACACTTTTCCATAAACAAGCTCTAAATCATGTTTGATGCACTCTGGAAGTTAATTTTTTTTCAGTACTGTTTAATCAGGATGTTAGGAACACTGTGGACAGTTTTCAGCAAGTTGCAACATTGAAATACAGAAATAAACACTTTTCCAAAAACAAGCTTCAAATCATGTTGAAATACAGAAATTGACACTTTTCCAAAAACAAGCTCCAAATCATGTTGAAATACAGAAATAAACACTTTTCCATAAACAAGCTCTAAATCATGTTTGATGCACTCTGGAAGTTAATTTTTTTTTCAGTACTGTTTAATCAGGATGTTAGGAACACTGTGGACAGTTTTCAGCAAGTTGCAACATTGAAATACAGAAATAAACACTTTTCCAAAAACATGCTCTAAATCATGTTGAAAAACAGAAATAAGCACTTTTCAAAAACAAGCTTCAAATCATGTTGAAATACAGAAATTGATACTTTTCCAAAAACAAGCTCCAAATCATGTTGAAATACAGAAATAAAAACCTTTCCATAAACAAGCTCTAAATCATGTTTGATGCACTCTGGAAGTTAATTTTTTTTCAGTACTGTTTAATCAGGATGTTAGGAACACTGTGGACAGTTTTCAGCAAGTTGCAACATTGAAATACAGAAATAAACACTTTTCCAAAAACAAGCTTCAAATCATGTTGAAATACAGAAATTGACACTTTTCCAAAAACAAGCTCCAAATCATGTTGAAATACAGAAATAAACACTTTTCCATAAACAAGCTCTAAATCATGTTGAAATACAGAAATTAACACTTTTCCAAAAACAAGCTCCAAATCATGTTGAAATACAGAAATAAACACTTTTCCATAAACAAGCTCTAAATCATGTTTGATGCACTCTGGAAGTTAATTTTTTTTCAGTACTGTTTAATCAGGATGTTAGGAACACTGTGGACAGTTTTCAGCAAGTTGCAACATTGAAATACAGAAATAAACACTTTTCCAAAAACATGCTCTAAATCATGTTGAAAAACAGAAATAAGCACTTTTCAAAAACAAGCTTCAAATCATGTTGAAATACAGAAATTGATACTTTTCCAAAAACAAGCTCCAAATCATGTTGAAATACAGAAATAAAAACTTTTCCATAAACAAGCTCTAAATCATGTTTGATGCACTCTGGAAGTTAATTTTTTTTCAGTACTGTTTAATCAGGATGTTAGGAACACTGTGGACAGTTTTCAGCAAGTTGCAACATTGAAATACAGAAATTAACACTTTTCCAAAAACATGCTCTAAATCATGTTGAAAAACAGAAATAAGCACTTTTCAAAAACAAGCTTCAAATCATGTTGAAATACAGAAATTTATACTTTTCCAAAAACAAGCTCCAAATCATGTTGAAATACAGAAATAAAAACCTTTCCATAAACAAGCTCTAAATCATGTTTGATGCACTCTGGAAGTTATTTTTTTTTCAGTACTGTTTAATCAGGATGTTAGGAACACTGTGGACAGTTTTCAGCAAGTTGCAACATTGAAATACAGAAATAAACACTTTTCCAAAAACAAGCTCTAAATCATGTTGAAATACAGAAATAAACACTTTTCCAAAAACAAGCTCTAAATCATGTTGAAATACAGAAATTAACACTTTTCCAAAAACAAGCTCCAAATCATGTTGAAATACAGAAATTGACACTTTTCCATAAACAAGCTCTAAATCATGTTTGATGCACTCTGGAAGTTAATTTTTTTTCAGTACTGTTTAATCAGGATGTTAGGAACACTGTGGACAGTTTTCAGCAAGTTGCAACATTGAAATACAGAAATAAACACTTTTCCAAAAACAAGCTTCAAATCATGTTGAAATACAGAAATTGACACTTTTCCAAAAACAAGCTCCAAATCATGTTGAAATACAGAAATAAACACTTTTCCATAAACAAGCTCTAAATCATGTTTGATGCACTCTGGAAGTTAATTTTTTTTCAGTACTGTTTAATCAGGATGTTAGGAACACTGTGGACAGTTTTCAGCAAGTTGCAACATTGAAATACAGAAATAAACACTTTTCCAAAAACATGCTCTAAATCATGTTGAAAAACAGAAATAAGCACTTTTCAAAAACAAGCTTCAAATCATGTTGAAATACAGAAATTGATACTTTTCCAAAAACAAGCTCCAAATCATGTTGAAATACAGAAATAAAAACCTTTCCATAAACAAGCTCTAAATCATGTTTGATGCACTCTGGAAGTTAATTTTTTTTCAGTACTGTTTAATCAGGATGTTAGGAACACTGTGGACAGTTTTTAGCAAGTTGCAACATTGAAATACAGAAATAAACACTTTTCCAAAAACAAGCTTCAAATCATGTTGAAATACAGAAATTGACACTTTTCCAAAAACAAGCTCCAAATCATGTTGAAATACAGAAATAAACACTTTTCCATAAACAAGCTCTAAATCATGTTGAAATACAGAAATTAACACTTTTCCAAAAACAAGCTCCAAATCATGTTGAAATACAGAAATAAACACTTTTCCATAAACAAGCTCTAAATCATGTTTGATGCACTCTGGAAGGTAATTTTTTTTCAGTACTGTTTAATCAGGATGTTAGGAACACTGTGGACAGTTTTCAGCAAGTTGCAACATTGAAATACAGAAATTAACACTTTTCCAAAAACAAGCTCCAAATCATGTTGAAATACAGAAATTGACACTTTTCCATAAACAAGCTCTAAATCATGTTTGATGCACTCTGGAAGTTAATTTTTTTTCAGTACTGTTTAATCAGGATGTTAGGAACACTGTGGACAGTTTTCAGCAAGTTGCAACATTGAAATACAGAAATAAACACTTTTCCAAAAACAAGCTTCAAATCATGTTGAAATACAGAAATTGACACTTTTCCAAAAACAAGCTCCAAATCATGTTGAAATACAGAAATAAACACTTTTCCATAAACAAGCTCTAAATCATGTTTGATGCACTCTGGAAGTTAATTTTTTTTCAGTACTGTTTAATCAGGATGTTAGGAACACTGTGGACAGTTTTCAGCAAGTTGCAACATTGAAATACAGAAATAAACACTTTTCCAAAAACAAGCTCTAAATCATGTTGAAATACAGAAATTGACACTTTTCCAAAAAAAAGCTCCAAATCATGTTGAAATACAGAAATAAACACTTTTCCATAAACAAGCTCTAAATCATGTTTGATGCACTCTGGAAGTTAATTTTTTTTCAGTACTGTTTAATCAGGATGTTAGGAACACTGTGGAGAGTTTTCAGCAAGTTGCAACATTGAAATACAGAAATAAACACTTTTCCAAAAACAAGCTCTAAATCATGTTGAAATACAGAAATAAACACTTTTTCAAAAACAAGCTCTAAATCATGTTGAAATACAGAAATTAACACTTTTCCAAAAACAAGCTCCAAATCATGTTGAAATACAGAAATAAACACTTTTCCATAAACAAGCTCTAAATCATGTTTGATGCACTCTGGAAGTTAATTTTTTTTCAGTACTGTTTAATCAGGATGTTAGGAACACTGTGGACAGTTTTCAGCAAGTTGCAACATTGAAATACAGAAATAAACACTTTTCCAAAAACATGCTCTAAATCATGTTGAAAAACAGAAATAAGCACTTTTCAAAAACAAGCTTCAAATCATGTTGAAATACAGAAATTGATACTTTTCCAAAAACAAGCTCCAAATCATGTTGAAATACAGAAATAAAAACTTTTCCATAAACATGCTCTAAATCATGTTTGATGCACTCTGGAAGTTAATTTTTTTTCAGTACTGTTTAATCAGGATGTTAGGAACACTGTGGACAGTTTTCAGCAAGTTGCAACATTGAAATACAGAAATAAACACTTTTCCAAAAACAAGCTCCAAATCATGTTGAAATACAGAAATAAACACTTTTCCATAAACAAGCTCTAAATCATGTTTGATGCACTCTGGAAGTTAATTTTTTTCCAGTACTGTTTAATCAGGATGTTAGGAACACTGTGGACAGTTTTCAGCAAGTTGCAACATTGAAATACAGAAATAAACACTTTTCCAAAAACATGCTCTAAATCATGTTGAAAAACAGAAATAAACACTTTTCAAAAACAAGCTTCAAATCATGTTGAAATACAGAAATTGACACTTTTCCAAAAACAAGCTCCAAATCATGTTGAAATACAGAAATTGACACTTTTCCATAAACAAGCTCTAAATCATGTTTGATGCACTCTGGAAGTTAATTTTTTTTCAGTACTGTTTAATCAGGATGTTAGGAACACTGTGGACAGTTTTCAGCAAGTTGCAACATTGAAATACAGAAATAAACACTTTTCCAAAAACAAGCTCTAAATCATGTTGAAATACAGAAATAAACACTTTTCCAAAAACAAGCTCTAAATCATATTGAAATACAGAAATTGACACTTTTCCATAAACAAGCTCTAAATCATGTTTGATGCACTCTGGAAGTTAATTTTTTTTCAGTACTGTTTAATCAGGATGTTAGGAACACTGTGGACAGTTTTCAGCAAGTTGCAACATTGAAATACAGAAATAAACACTTTTCCAAAAACATGCTCTAAATCATGTTGAAAAACAGAAATAAGCACTTTTCAAAAACAAGCTTCAAATCATGTTGAAATACAGAAATTGATACTTTTCCAAAAACAAGCTCCAAATCATGTTGAAATACAGAAATAAAAACCTTTCCATAAACAAGCTCTAAATCATGTTTGATGCACTCTGGAAGTTAATTTTTTTTCAGTACTGTTTAATCAGGATGTTAGGAACACTGTGGACAGTTTTCAGCAAGTTGCAACATTGAAATACAGAAATAAACACTTTTCCAAAAACAAGCTCCAAATCATGTTGAAATACAGAAATAAAAACCTTTCCATAAACAAGCTCTAAATCATGTTTGATGCACTCTGGAAGTTAATTTTTTTCCAGGACTGTTTAATCAGGATGTTAGGAACACTGTGGACAGTTTTCAGCAAGTTGCAACATTGAAATACAGAAATAAACACTTTTCCAAAAACAAGCTCTAAATCATGTTGAAATACAGAAATAAACACTTTTCCAAAAACAAGCTCTAAATCATGTTGAAATACAGAAATTAACACTTTTCCAAAAACAAGCTCCAAATCATGTTGAAATACAGAAATTGACACTTTTCCATAAACAATTCTAAATCATGTTTGATGACGCTGGAAGTTAATTTTTTTTCAGTACTGTTTAATCAGGATGTTAGGAACACTGTGGACAGTTTTCAGCAAGTTGCAACATTGAAATACAGAAATAAACACTTTTCCAAAAACAAGTTTCAAATCATGTTGAAATACAGAAATTGACACTTTTCCAAAAACAAGCTCCAAATCATGTTGAAATACAGAAATAAACACTTTTCCAAAAACAAGCTCCAAATCATGTTGAAATACAGAAATAAAAACCTTTCCATAAACAAGCTCTAAATCATGTTTGATGCACTCTGGAAGTTAATTTTTTTCCAGGACTGTTTAATCAGGATGTTAGGAACACTGTGGACAGTTTTCAGCAAGTTGCAACATTGAAATACAGAAATAAACACTTTTCCAAAAACAAGCTCTAAATCATGTTGAAATACAGAAATAAACACTTTTCCAAAAACAAGCTCTAAATCATGTTGAAATACAGAAATTAACACTTTTCCAAAAACAAGCTCCAAATCATGTTGAAATACAGAAATTGACACTTTTCCATAAACAATTCTAAATCATGTTTGATGACGCTGGAAGTTAATTTTTTTTCAGTACCGTTTAATCAGGATGTTAGGAACACTGTGGACAGTTTTCAGCAAGTTGCAACATTGAAATACAGAAATAAACACTTTTCCAAAAACAAGTTTCAAATCATGTTGAAATACAGAAATTGACACTTTTCCAAAAACAAGCTCCAAATCATGTTGAAATACAGAAATAAACACTTTTCCATAAACAAGCTCTAAATCATGTTTGATGCACTCTGGAAGTTAAATTTTTTTCAGTACTGTTTAATCAGGATGTTAGGAACACTGTGGACAGTTTTCAGCAAGTTGCAACATTGAAATACAGAAATAAACACTTTTCCAAAAACAAGCTCTAAATCATGTTGAAATACAGAAATAAACACTTTTCCAAAAACAAGCTCTAAATCATGTTGAAATACAGAAATTAACACTTTTCCAAAAACAAGCTCCAAATCATGTTGAAATACAGAAATAAAAACCTTTCCATAAACAAGCTCTAAATCATGTTTGATGCACTCTGGAAGTTAATTTTTTTCCAGGACTGTTTAATCAGGATGTTAGGAACACTGTGGACAGTTTTCAGCAAGTTGCAACATTGAAATACAGAAATAAACACTTTTCCAAAAACAAGCTCTAAATCATGTTGAAATACAGAAATAAACACTTTTCCAAAAACAAGCTCTAAATCATGTTGAAATACAGAAATAAACACTTTTCCAAAAACAAGCTCCAAATCATGTTGAAATACAGAAATTGACACTTTTCCATAAACAATTCTAAATCATGTTTGATGACGCTGGAAGTTAATTTTTTTTCAGTACTGTTTAATCAGGATGTTAGGAACACTGTGGACAGTTTTCAGCACGTTGCAACATTGAAATACAGAAATAAACACTTTTCCAAAAACATGCTCTAAATCATGTTGAAAAACAGAAATAAGCACTTTTCAAAAACAAGCTTCAAATCATGTTGAAATACAGAAATTGATACTTTTCCAAAAACAAGCTCCAAATCATGTTGAAATACAGAAATAAAAACCTTTCCATAAACAAGCTCTAAATCATGTTTGATGCACTCTGGAAATTAATTTTTTTTCAGTACTGTTTAATCAGGATGTTAGGAACACTGTGGACAGTTTTCAGCAAGTTGCAACATTGAAATACAGAAATAAACACTTTTCCAAAAACAAGCTCCAAATCATGTTGAAATACAGAAATAAACACTTTTCCATAAACAAGCTCTAAATCATGTTTGATGCACTCTGGAAGTTAATTTTTTTCCAGTACTGTTTAATCAGGATGTTAGGAACACTGTGGACAGTTTTCAGCAAGTTGCAACATTGAAATACAGAAATAAACACTTTTCCAAAAACATGCTCTAAATCATGTTGAAAAACAGAAATAAACACTTTTCAAAAACAAGCTTCAAATCATGTTGAAATACAGAAATTGACACTTTTCCAAAAACAAGCTCCAAATCATGTTGAAATACAGAAATTGACACTTTTCCATAAACAAGCTCTAAATCATGTTTGATGCACTCTGGAAGTTAATTTTTTTTCAGTACTGTTTAATCAGGATGTTAGGAACACTGTGGACAGTTTTCAGCAAGTTGCAACATTGAAATACAGAAATAAACACTTTTCCAAAAACAAGCTCTAAATCATGTTGAAATACAGAAATAAACACTTTTCCAAAAACAAGCTCTAAATCATATTGAAATACAGAAATTGACACTTTTCCATAAACAAGCTCTAAATCATGTTTGATGCACTCTGGAAGTTAATTTTTTTTCAGTACTGTTTAATCAGGATGTTAGGAACACTGTGGACAGTTTTCAGCAAGTTGCAACATTGAAATACAGAAATAAACACTTTTCCAAAAACAAGCTTCAAATCATGTTGAAATACAGAAATTGACACTTTTCCAAAAACAAGCTCCAAATCATGTTGAAATACAGAAATAAACACTTTTCCATAAACAAGCTCTAAATCATGTTTGATGCACTCTGGAAGTTAATTTTTTTTCAGTACTGTTTAATCAGGATGTTAGGAACACTGTGGACAGTTTTCAGCAAGTTGCAACATTGAAATACAGAAATAAACACTTTTCCAAAAACATGCTCTAAATCATGTTGAAAAACAGAAATAAGCACTTTTCAAAAACAAGCTTCAAATCATGTTGAAATACAGAAATTGATACTTTTCCAAAAACAAGCTCCAAATCATGTTGAAATACAGAAATAAAAACCTTTCCATAAACAAGCTCTAAATCATGTTTGATGCACTCTGGAAGTTAATTTTTTTTCAGTACTGTTTAATCAGGATGTTAGGAACACTGTGGACAGTTTTCAGCAAGTTGCAACATTGAAATACAGAAATAAACACTTTTCCAAAAACAAGCTCTAAATCATGTTGAAATACAGAAATAAACACTTTTCCAAAAACAAGCTCTAAATCATGTTGAAATACAGAAATTAACACTTTTCCAAAAACAAGCTCCAAATCATGTTGAAATACAGAAATAAAAACCTTTCCATAAACAAGCTCTAAATCATGTTTGATGCACTCTGGAAGTTAATTTTTTTCCAGGACTGTTTAATCAGGATGTTAGGAACACTGTGGACAGTTTTCAGCAAGTTGCAACATTGAAATACAGAAATAAACACTTTTCCAAAAACAAGCTCTAAATCATGTTGAAATACAGAAATAAACACTTTTCCAAAAACAAGCTCTAAATCATGTTGAAATACAGAAATTAACACTTTTCCAAAAACAAGCTCCAAATCATGTTGAAATACAGAAATTGACACTTTTCCATAAACAATTCTAAATCATGTTTGATGACGCTGGAAGTTAATTTTTTTTCAGTACTGTTTAATCAGGATGTTAGGAACACTGTGGACAGTTTTCAGCAAGTTGCAACATTGAAATACAGAAATAAACACTTTTCCAAAAACAAGTTTCAAATCATGTTGAAATACAGAAATTGACACTTTTCCAAAAACAAGCTCCAAATCATGTTGAAATACAGAAATAAACACTTTTCCATAAACAAGCTCTAAATCATGTTTGATGCACTCTGGAAGTTAATTTTTTTTCAGTACTGTTTAATCAGGATGTTAGGAACACTGTGGACAGTTTTCAGCAAGTTGCAACATTGAAATACAGAAATAAACACTTTTCCAAAAACAAGCTCTAAATCATGTTGAAATACAGAAATAAACACTTTTCCAAAAACAAGCTCTAAATCATGTTGAAATACAGAAATTGACACTTTTCCAAAAACAAGCTCCAAATCATGTTGAAATACAGAAATAAAAACCTTTCCATAAACAAGCTCTAAATCATGTTTGATGCACTCTGGAAGTTAATTTTTTTTCAGTACTGTTTAATCAGGATGTTAGGAACACTGTGGACAGTTTTCAGCAAGTTGCAACATTGAAATACAGAAATAAACACTTTTCCAAAAACAAGCTCTAAATCATGTTGAAATACAGAAATAAACACTTTTCCAAAAACAAGCTCCAAATCATGTTGAAATACAGAAATTAACACTTTTCCAAAAACAAGCTCCAAATCATGTTGAAATACAGAAATAAAAACTTTTCCATAAACAAGCTCTAAATCATGTTTGATGCACTCTGGAAGTTAATTTTTTTCCAGTACTGTTTAATCAGGATGTTAGGAACACTGTGGACAGTTTTCAGCAAGTTGCAACATTGAAATACAGAAATAAACACTTTTCCAAAAACAAGCTCTAAATCATGTTGAAATACAGAAATAAACACTTTTCCAAAAACAAGCTCTAAATCATGTTGAAATACAGAAATTAACACTTTTCCAAAAACAAGCTCCAAATCATGTTGAAATACAGAAATTGACACTTTTCCATAAACAATTCTAAATCATGTTTGATGACGCTGGAAGTTAATTTTTTTTCAGTACTGTTTAATCAGGATGTTAGGAACACTGTGGACAGTTTTCAGCAAGTTGCAACATTGAAATACAGAAATAAACACTTTTCCAAAAACAAGTTTCAAATCATGTTGAAATACAGAAATTGACACTTTTCCAAAAACAAGCTCCAAATCATGTTGAAATACAGAAATAAACACTTTTCCATAAACAAGCTCTAAATCATGTTTGATGCACTCTGGAAGTTAATTTTTTTTCAGTACTGTTTAATCAGGATGTTAGGAACACTGTGGACAGTTTTCAGCAAGTTGCAACATTGAAATACAGAAATAAACACTTTTCCAAAAACAAGCTCTAAATCATGTTGAAATACAGAAATAAACACTCTTCCAAAAACAAGCTCTAAATCATGTTGAAATACAGAAATTAACACTTTTCCAAAAACAAGCTCCAAATCATGTTGAAATACAGAAATAAAAACCTTTCCATAAACAAGCTCTAAATCATGTTTGATGCACTCTGGAAGTTAATTTTTTTCCAGGACTGTTTAATCAGGATGTTAGGAACACTGTGGACAGTTTTCAGCAAGTTGCAACATTGAAATACAGAAATAAACACTTTTCCAAAAACAAGCTCTAAATCATGTTGAAATACAGAAATAAACACTTTTCCAAACACAAGCTCTAAATCATGTTGAAATACAGAAATAAACACTTTTCCAAAAACAAGCTCCAAATCATGTTGAAATACAGAAATTGACACTTTTCCATAAACAATTCTAAATCATGTTTGATGACGCTGGAAGTTAATTTTTTTTCAGTACTGTTTAATCAGGATGTTAGGAACACTGTGGACAGTTTTCAGCAAGTTGCAACATTGAAATACAGAAATAAACACTTTTCCAAAAACATGCTCTAAATCATGTTGAAAAACAGAAATAAGCACTTTTCAAAAACAAGCTTCAAATCATGTTGAAATACAGAAATTGATACTTTTCCAAAAACAAGCTCCAAATCATGTTGAAATACAGAAATAAAAACCTTTCCATAAACAAGCTCTAAATCATGTTTGATGCACTCTGGAAGTTAATTTTTTTTCAGTACTGTTTAATCAGGATGTTAGGAACACTGTGGACAGTTTTCAGCAAGTTGCAACATTGAAATACAGAAATAAACACTTTTCCAAAAACAAGCTCTAAATCATGTTGAAATACAGAAATAAACACTTTTCCAAAAACAAGCTCTAAATCATGTTGAAATACAGAAATTAACACTTTTCCAAAAACAAGCTCCAAATCATGTTGAAATACAGAAATAAAAACCTTTCCATAAACAAGCTCTAAATCATGTTTGATGCACTCTGGAAGTTAATTTTTTTCCAGTACTGTTTAATCAGGATGTTAGGAACACTGTGGACAGTTTTCAGCAAGTTGCAACATTGAAATACAGAAATAAACACTTTTCCAAAAACAAGCTCTAAATCATGTTGAAATACAGAAATAAACACTTTTCCAAAAACAAGCTCTAAATCATGTTGAAATACAGAAATTAACACTTTTCCAAAAACAAGCTCCAAATCATGTTGAAATACAGAAATTGACACTTTTCCATAAACAATCTCTAAATCATGTTTGATGACGCTGGAAGTTAATTTTTTTTCAGTACTGTTTAATCAGGATGTTAGGAACACTGTGGACAGTTTTCAGCAAGTTGCAACATTGAAATACAGAAATAAACACTTTTCCAAAAACAAGCTTCAAATCATGTTGAAATACAGAAATTGACACTTTTCCAAAAACAAGCTCCAAATCATGTTGAAATACAGAAATAAACACTTTTCCATAAACAAGCTCTAAATCATGTTTGATGCACTCTGGAAGTTAATTTTTTTTCAGTACTGTTTAATCAGGATGTTAGGAACACTGTGGACAGTTTTCAGCAAGTTGCAACATTGAAATACAGAAATAAACACTTTTCCAAAAACATGCTCTAAATCATGTTGAAAAACAGAAATAAGCACTTTTCAAAAACAAGCTTCAAATCATGTTGAAATACAGAAATTGATACTTTTCCAAAAACAAGCTCCAAATCATGTTGAAATACAGAAATAAACACTTTTCCATAAACAAGCTCTAAATCATGTTTGATGCACTCTGGAAGTTAATTTTTTTTCAGTACTGTTTAATCAGGATGTTAGGAACACTGTGGACAGTTTTCAGCAAGTTGCAACATTGAAATACAGAAATAAACACTTTTCCAAAAACAAGCTCCAAATCATGTTGAAATACAGAAATAAACACTTTTCCATAAACAAGCTCTAAATCATGTTTGATGCACTCTGGAAGTTAATTTTTTTTCAGTACTGTTTAATCAGGATGTTAGGAACACTGTGGAGAGTTTTCAGCAAGTTGCAACATTGAAATACAGAAATAAACACTTTTCCAAAAACAAGCTCTAAATCATGTTGAAATACAGAAATAAACACTTTTTCAAAAACAAGCTCTAAATCATGTTGAAATACAGAAATTAACACTTTTCCAAAAACAAGCTCCAAATCATGTTGAAATACAGAAATAAACACTTTTCCATAAACAAGCTCTAAATCATGTTTGATGCACTCTGGAAGTTAATTTTTTTTCAGTACTGTTTAATCAGGATGTTAGGAACACTGTGGACAGTTTTCAGCAAGTTGCAACATTGAAATACAGAAATAAACACTTTTCCAAAAACATGCTCTAAATCATGTTTGATGCACTCTGGAAGTTAATTTTTTTTTCAGTACTGTTTAATCAGGATGTTAGGAACACTGTGGAGAGTTTTCAGCAAGTTGCAACATTGAAATACAGAAATAAACACTTTTCCAAAAACAAGTTCTAAATCATGTTGAAATACAGAAATTAACACTTTTCCAAAAACAAGCTCTAAATCATGTTGAAATACAGAAATTAACACTTTTCCAAAAACAAGCTCCAAATCATGTTGAAATACAGAAATTGACACTTTTCCATAAACAAGCTCTAAATCATGTTTGATGCACTCTGGAAGTTAATTTTTTTTCAGTACTGTTTAATCAGGATGTTAGGAACACTGTGGACAGTTTTCAGCAAGTTGCAACATTGAAATACAGAAATTAACACTTTTCCAAAAACATGCTCTAAATCATGTTGAAAAACAGAAATAAGCACTTTTCAAAAACAAGCTTCAAATCATGTTGAAATACAGAAATTTATACTTTTCCAAAAACAAGCTCCAAATCATGTTGAAATACAGAAATAAAAACCTTTCCATAAACAAGCTCTAAATCATGTTTGATGCACTCTGGAAGTTAATTTTTTTTCAGTACTGTTTAATCAGGATGTTAGGAACACTGTGGACAGTTTTCAGCAAGTTGCAACATTGAAATACAGAAATAAACACTTTTCCAAAAACAAGCTCTAAATCATGTTGAAATACAGAAATAAACACTTTTCCAAAAACAAGCTCTAAATCATGTTGAAATACAGAAATTAACACTTTTCCAAAAACAAGCTCCAAATCATGTTGAAATACAGAAATTGACACTTTTCCATAAACAAGCTCTAAATCATGTTTGATGCACTCTGGAAGTTAATTTTTTTTCAGTACTGTTTAATCAGGATGTTAGGAGCACTGTGGACAGTTTTCAGCAAGTTGCAACATTGAAATACAGAAATAAACACTTTTCCAAAAACAAGCTTCAAATCATGTTGAAATACAGAAATTGACACTTTTCCAAAAACAAGCTCCAAATCATGTTGAAATACAGAAATAAACACTTTTCCATAAACAAGCTCTAAATCATGTTTGATGCACTCTGGAAGTTAATTTTTTTTCAGTACTGTTTAATCAGGATGTTAGGAACACTGTGGACAGTTTTCAGCAAGTTGCAACATTGAAATACAGAAATAAACACTTTTCCAAAAACATGCTCTAAATCATGTTGAAAAACAGAAATAAGCACTTTTCAAAAACAAGCTTCAAATCATGTTGAAATACAGAAATTGATACTTTTCCAAAAACAAGCTCCAAATCATGTTGAAATACAGAAATAAAAACCTTTCCATAAACAAGCTCTAAATCATGTTTGATGCACTCTGGAAGTTAATTTTTTTTCAGTACTGTTTAATCAGGATGTTAGGAACACTGTGGACAGTTTTCAGCAAGTTGCAACATTGAAATACAGAAATAAACACTTTTCCAAAAACAAGCTCTAAATCATGTTGAAATACAGAAATAAACACTTTTCCAAAAACAAGCTCTAAATCATGTTGAAATACAGAAATTAACACTTTTCCAAAAACAAGCTCCAAATCATGTTGAAATACAGAAATTGACACTTTTCCATAAACAAGCTCTAAATCATGTTTGATGCACTCTGGAAGTTAATTTTTTTTCAGTACTGTTTAATCAGGATGTTAGGAACACTGTGGACAGTTTTCAGCAAGTTGCAACATTGAAATACAGAAATAAACACTTTTCCAAAAACAAGCTTCAAATCATGTTGAAATACAGAAATTGACACTTTTCCAAAAACAAGCTCCAAATCATGTTGAAATACAGAAATAAACACTTTTCCATAAACAAGCTCTAAATCATGTTTGATGCACTCTGGAAGTTAATTTTTTTTCAGTACTGTTTAATCAGGATGTTAGGAACACTGTGGACAGTTTTCAGCAAGTTGCAACATTGAAATACAGAAATAAACACTTTTCCAAAAACATGCTCTAAATCATGTTGAAAAACAGAAATAAGCACTTTTCAAAAACAAGCTTCAAATCATGTTGAAATACAGAAATTGATACTTTTCCAAAAACAAGCTCCAAATCATGTTGAAATACAGAAATAAAAACTTTTCCATAAACAAGCTCTAAATCATGTTTGATGCACTCTGGAAGTTAATTTTTTTTCAGTACTGTTTAATCAGGATGTTAGGAACACTGTGGACAGTTTTCAGCAAGTTGCAACATTGAAATACAGAAATAAACACTTTTCCAAAAACAAGCTCTAAATCATGTTGAAATACAGAAATTGACACTTTTCCAAAAACAAGCTCTAAATCATGTTGAAATACAGAAATTGACACTTTTCCATAAAAAAGCTCTAAATCATGTTTGATGCACTCTGGAAGTTAATTTTTTTTCAGTACTGTTTAATCAGGATGTTAGGAGCACTGTGGACAGTTTTCAGCAAGTTGCAACATTGAAATACAGAAATAAACACTTTTCCAAAAACAAGCTCCAAATCATGTTGAAATACAGAAATTGACACTTTTCCATAAACAAGCTCTAAATCATGTTTGATGCACTCTGGAAGTTAATTTTTTTTCAGTACTGTTTAATCAGGATGTTAGGAGCACTGTGGACAGTTTTCAGCAAGTTGCAACATTGAAATACAGAAATAAACACTTTTCCAAAAACAAGCTTCAAATCATGTTGAAATACAGAAATTGACACTTTTCCAAAAACAAGCTCCAAATCATGTTGAAATACAGAAATAAACACTTTTCCATAAACAAGCTCTAAATCATGTTTGATGCACTCTGGAAGTTAATTTTTTTTCAGTACTGTTTAATCAGGATGTTAGGAACACTGTGGACAGTTTTCAGCAAGTTGCAACATTGAAATACAGAAATAAACACTTTTCCAAAAACATGCTCTAAATCATGTTGAAAAACAGAAATAAGCACTTTTCCAAAAACAAGCTCCAAATCATGTTGAAATACAGAAATAAAAACCTTTCCATAAACAAGCTCTAAATCATGTTTGATGCACTCTGGAAGTTAATTTTTTTTCAGTACTGTTTAATCAGGATGTTAGGAACACTGTGGACAGTTTTCAGCAAGTTGCAACATTGAAATACAGAAATAAACACTTTTCCAAAAACAAGCTTCAAATCATGTTGAAATACAGAAATTGACACTTTTCCAAAAACAAGCTCCAAATCATGTTGAAATACAGAAATAAACACTTTTCCATAAACAAGCTCTAAATCATGTTTGATGCACTCTGGAAGTTAATTTTTTTTCAGTACTGTTTAATCAGGATGTTAGGAACACTGTGGACAGTTTTCAGCAAGTTGCAACATTGAAATACAGAAATAAACACTTTTCCAAAAACAAGCTCTAAATCATGTTGAAATACAGAAATAAACACTTTTTCAAAAACAAGCTCTAAATCATGTTGAAATACAGAAATTAACACTTTTCCAAAAACAAGCTCCAAATCATGTTGAAATACAGAAATAAACACTTTTCCATAAACAAGCTCTAAATCATGTTTGATGCACTCTGGAAGTTAATTTTTTTTCAGTACTGTTTAATCAGGATGTTAGGAACACTGTGGACAGTTTTCAGCAAGTTGCAACATTGAAATACAGAAATAAACACTTTTCCAAAAACATGCTCTAAATCATGTTGAAAAACAGAAATAAGCACTTTTCAAAAACAAGCTTCAAATCATGTTGAAATACAGAAATTGATACTTTTCCAAAAACAAGCTCCAAATCATGTTGAAATACAGAAATAAAAACTTTTCCATAAACAAGCTCTAAATCATGTTTGATGCACTCTGGAAGTTAATTTTTTTTCAGTACTGTTTAATCAGGATGTTAGGAACACTGTGGACAGTTTTCAGCAAGTTGCAACATTGAAATACAGAAATAAACACTTTTCCAAAAACAAGCTCTAAATCATGTTGAAATACAGAAATAAACACTTTTCCAAAAACAAGCTCTAAATCATGTTGAAATACAGAAATTAACACTTTTCCAAAAACAAGCTCCAAATCATGTTGAAATACAGAAATTGACACTTTTCCATAAACAAGCTCTAAATCATGTTTGATGCACTCTGGAAGTTAATTTTTTTTCAGTACTGTTTAATCAGGATGTTAGGAACACTGTGGACAGTTTTCAGCAAGTTGCAACATTGAAATACAGAAATAAACACTTTTCCAAAAACATGCTCTAAATCATGTTGAAAAACAGAAATAAGCACTTTTCAAAAACAAGCTTCAAATCATGTTGAAATACAGAAATTGACACTTTTCCAAAAACAAGCTCCAAATCATGTTGAAATACAGAAATAAACACTTTTCCATAAACAAGCTCTAAATCATGTTTGATGCACTCTGGAAGTTAATTTTTTTTCAGTACTGTTTAATCAGGATGTTAGGAACACTGTGGACAGTTTTCAGCAAGTTGCAACATTGAAATACAGAAATAAACACTTTTCCAAAAACAAGCTCTAAATCATGTTGAAATACAGAAATAAACACTTTTCCAAAAACAAGCTCTAAATCATGTTGAAATACAGAAATTGACACTTTTCCAAAAACAAGCTCCAAATCATGTTGAAATACAGAAATAAACACTTTTCCATAAACAAGCTCTAAATCATGTTTGATGCACTCTGGAAGTTAATTTTTTTTCAGTACTGTTTAATCAGGATGTTAGGAACACTGTGGACAGTTTTCAGCAAGTTGCAACATTGAAATACAGAAATAAACACTTTTCCAAAAACAAGCTTCAAATCATGTTGAAATACAGAAATTGACACTTTTCCAAAAACAAGCTCCAAATCATGTTGAAATACAGAAATAAACACTTTTCCATAAACAAGCTCTAAATCATGTTTGATGCACTCTGGAAGTTAATTTTTTTTCAGTACTGTTTAATCAGGATGTTAGGAACACTGTGGACAGTTTTCAGCAAGTTGCAACATTGAAATACAGAAATAAACACTTTTCCAAAAACAAGCTCTAAATCATGTTGAAATACAGAAATAAACACTTTTCCAAAAACAAGCTCTAAATCATGTTGAAATACAGAAATTAACACTTTTCCAAAAACAAGCTCCAAATCATGTTGAAATACAGAAATAAACACTTTTCCATAAACAAGCTCTAAATCATGTTTGATGCACTCTGGAAGTTAATTTTTTTTCAGTACTGTTTAATCAGGATGTTAGGAACACTGTGGACAGTTTTCAGCAAGTTGCAACATTGAAATACAGAAATAAACACTTTTCCAAAAACATGCTCTAAATCATGTTGAAAAACAGAAATAAGCACTTTTCAAAAACAAGCTTCAAATCATGTTGAAATACAGAAATTGATACTTTTCCAAAAACAAGCTCCAAATCATGTTGAAATACAGAAATAAAAACTTTTCCATAAACAAGCTCTAAATCATGTTTGATGCACTCTGGAAGTTAATTTTTTTTCAGTACTGTTTAATCAGGATGTTAGGAACACTGTGGACAGTTTTCAGCAAGTTGCAACATTGAAATACAGAAATAAACACTTTTCCAAAAACAAGCTCTAAATCATGTTGAAATACAGAAATAAACACTTTTCCAAAAACAAGCTCTAAATCATGTTGAAATACAGAAATTAACACTTTTCCAAAAACAAGCTCCAAATCATGTTGAAATACAGAAATTGACACTTTTCCATAAACAAGCTCTAAATCATGTTTGATGCACTCTGGAAGTTAATTTTTTTTCAGTACTGTTTAATCAGGATGTTAGGAACACTGTGGACAGTTTTCAGCAAGTTGCAACATTGAAATACAGAAATAAACACTTTTCCAAAAACAAGCTCTAAATCATGTTGAAATACAGAAATTGACACTTTTCCAAAAACAAGCTCCAAATCATGTTGAAATACAGAAATAAACACTTTTCCATAAACAAGCTCTAAATCATGTTTGATGCACTCTGGAAGTTAATTTTTTTTCAGTACTGTTTAATCAGGATGTTAGGAACACTGTGGACAGTTTTCAGCAAGTTGCAACATTGAAATACAGAAATAAACACTTTTCCAAAAACAAGCTCTAAATCATGTTGAAATACAGAAATAAACACTTTTCCAAAAACAAGCTCTAAATCATGTTGAAATACAGAAATTAACACTTTTCCAAAAACAAGCTCCAAATCATGTTGAAATACAGAAATTGACACTTTTCCATAAACAAGCTCTAAATCATGTTTGATGCACTCTGGAAGTTAATTTTTTTTCAGTACTGTTTAATCAGGATGTTAGGAACACTGTGGACAGTTTTCAGCAAGTTGCAACATTGAAATACAGAAATAAACACTTTTCCAAAAACAAGCTTCAAATCATGTTGAAATACAGAAATTGACACTTTTCCAAAAACAAGCTCCAAATCATGTTGAAATACAGAAATAAACACTTTTCCATAAACAAGCTCTAAATCATGTTTGATGCACTCTGGAAGTTAATTTTTTTTCAGTACTGTTTAATCAGGATGTTAGGAACACTGTGGACAGTTTTCAGCAAGTTGCAACATTGAAATACAGAAATAAACACTTTTCCAAAAACATGCTCTAAATCATGTTGAAAAACAGAAATAAGCACTTTTCAAAAACAAGCTTCAAATCATGTTGAAATACAGAAATTGATACTTTTCCAAAAACAAGCTCCAAATCATGTTGAAATACAGAAATAAAAACTTTTCCATAAACAAGCTCTAAATCATGTTTGATGCACTCTGGAAGTTAATTTTTTTTCAGTACTGTTTAATCAGGATGTTAGGAACACTGTGGACAGTTTTCAGCAAGTTGCAACATTGAAATACAGAAATAAACACTTTTCCAAAAACAAGCTCTAAATCATGTTGAAATACAGAAATAAACACTTTTCCAAAAACAAGCTCTAAATCATGTTGAAATACAGAAATTAACACTTTTCCAAAAACAAGCTCCAAATCATGTTGAAATACAGAAATTGACACTTTTCCATAAACAAGCTCTAAATCATGTTTGATGCACTCTGGAAGTTAATTTTTTTTCAGTACTGTTTAATCAGGATGTTAGGAACACTGTGGACAGTTTTCAGCAAGTTGCAACATTGAAATACAGAAATAAACACTTTTCCAAAAACATGCTCTAAATCATGTTGAAAAACAGAAATAAGCACTTTTCAAAAACAAGCTTCAAATCATGTTGAAATACAGAAATTGATACTTTTCCAAAAACAAGCTCCAAATCATGTTGAAATACAGAAATAAAAACCTTTCCATAAACAAGCTCTAAATCATGTTTGATGCACTCTGGAAGTTAATTTTTTTTCAGTACTGTTTAATCAGGATGTTAGGAACACTGTGGACAGTTTTCAGCAAGTTGCAACATTGAAATACAGAAATAAACACTTTTCCAAAAACAAGCTCTAAATCATGTTGAAATACAGAAATAAACACTTTTCCAAAAACAAGCTCTAAATCATGTTGAAATACAGAAATTAACACTTTTCCAAAAACAAGCTCCAAATCATGTTGAAATACAGAAATTGACACTTTTCCATAAACAAGCTCTAAATCATGTTTGATGCACTCTGGAAGTTAATTTTTTTTCAGTACTGTTTAATCAGGATGTTAGGAACACTGTGGACAGTTTTCAGCAAGTTGCAACATTGAAATACAGAAATAAACACTTTTCCAAAAACAAGCTTCAAATCATGTTGAAATACAGAAATTGACACTTTTCCAAAAACAAGCTCCAAATCATGTTGAAATACAGAAATAAACACTTTTCCATAAACAAGCTCTAAATCATGTTTGATGCACTCTGGAAGTTAATTTTTTTTCAGTACTGTTTAATCAGGATGTTAGGAACACTGTGGACAGTTTTCAGCAAGTTGCAACATTGAAATACAGAAATAAACACTTTTCCAAAAACATGCTCTAAATCATGTTGAAAAACAGAAATAAGCACTTTTCAAAAACAAGCTTCAAATCATGTTGAAATACAGAAATTGATACTTTTCCAAAAACAAGCTCCAAATCATGTTGAAATACAGAAATAAAAACCTTTCCATAAACAAGCTCTAAATCATGTTTGATGCACTCTGGAAGTTAATTTTTTTTCAGTACTGTTTAATCAGGATGTTAGGAACACTGTGGACAGTTTTCAGCAAGTTGCAACATTGAAATACAGAAATAAACACTTTTCCAAAAACAAGCTCTAAATCATGTTGAAATACAGAAATAAACACTTTTCCAAAAACAAGCTCTAAATCATGTTGAAATACAGAAATTAACACTTTTCCAAAAACAAGCTCCAAATCATGTTGAAATACAGAAATTGACACTTTTCCATAAACAAGCTCTAAATCATGTTTGATGCACTCTGGAAGTTAATTTTTTTTCAGTACTGTTTAATCAGGATGTTAGGAACACTGTGGACAGTTTTCAGCAAGTTGCAACATTGAAATACAGAAATAAACACTTTTCCAAAAACAAGCTTCAAATCATGTTGAAATACAGAAATTGACACTTTTCCAAAAACAAGCTCCAAATCATGTTGAAATACAGAAATAAACACTTTTCCATAAACAAGCTCTAAATCATGTTTGATGCACTCTGGAAGTTAATTTTTTTTCAGTACTGTTTAATCAGGATGTTAGGAACACTGTGGACAGTTTTCAGCAAGTTGCAACATTGAAATACAGAAATAAACACTTTTCCAAAAACATGCTCTAAATCATGTTGAAAAACAGAAATAAGCACTTTTCAAAAACAAGCTTCAAATCATGTTGAAATACAGAAATTGATACTTTTCCAAAAACAAGCTCCAAATCATGTTGAAATACAGAAATAAAAACTTTTCCATAAACAAGCTCTAAATCATGTTTGATGCACTCTGGAAGTTAATTTTTTTTCAGTACTGTTTAATCAGGATGTTAGGAACACTGTGGACAGTTTTCAGCAAGTTGCAACATTGAAATACAGAAATAAACACTTTTCCAAAAACAAGCTCTAAATCATGTTGAAATACAGAAATTGACACTTTTCCAAAAACAAGCTCCAAATCATGTTGAAATACAGAAATAAACACTTTTCCATAAACAAGCTCTAAATCATGTTTGATGCACTCTGGAAGTTAATTTTTTTTCAGTACTGTTTAATCAGGATGTTAGGAACACTGTGGACAGTTTTCAGCAAGTTGCAACATTGAAATACAGAAATAAACACTTTTCCAAAAACAAGCTCTAAATCATGTTGAAATACAGAAATAAACACTTTTTCAAAAACAAGCTCTAAATCATGTTGAAATACAGAAATTAACACTTTTCCAAAAACAAGCTCCAAATCATGTTGAAATACAGAAATAAACACTTTTCCATAAACAAGCTCTAAATCATGTTTGATGCACTCTGGAAGTTAATTTTTTTTCAGTACTGTTTAATCAGGATGTTAGGAACACTGTGGACAGTTTTCAGCAAGTTGCAACATTGAAATACAGAAATAAACACTTTTCCAAAAACATGCTCTAAATCATGTTGAAAAACAGAAATAAGCACTTTTCAAAAACAAGCTTCAAATCATGTTGAAATACAGAAATTGATACTTTTCCAAAAACAAGCTCCAAATCATGTTGAAATACAGAAATAAAAACTTTTCCATAAACAAGCTCTAAATCATGTTTGATGCACTCTGGAAGTTAATTTTTTTTCAGTACTGTTTAATCAGGATGTTAGGAACACTGTGGACAGTTTTCAGCAAGTTGCAACATTGAAATACAGAAATAAACACTTTTCCAAAAACAAGCTCTAAATCATGTTGAAATACAGAAATAAACACTTTTCCAAAAACAAGCTCTAAATCATGTTGAAATACAGAAATTAACACTTTTCCAAAAACAAGCTCCAAATCATGTTGAAATACAGAAATTGACACTTTTCCATAAACAAGCTCTAAATCATGTTTGATGCACTCTGGAAGTTAATTTTTTTTCAGTACTGTTTAATCAGGATGTTAGGAACACTGTGGACAGTTTTCAGCAAGTTGCAACATTGAAATACAGAAATAAACACTTTTCCAAAAACAAGCTCTAAATCATGTTGAAATACAGAAATAAACACTTTTCCAAAAACAAGCTCTAAATCATGTTGAAATACAGAAATTAACACTTTTCCAAAAACAAGCTCCAAATCATGTTGAAATACAGAAATTGACACTTTTCCATAAACAAGCTCTAAATCATGTTTGATGCACTCTGGAAGTTAATTTTTTTTCAGTACTGTTTAATCAGGATGTTAGGAACACTGTGGACAGTTTTCAGCAAGTTGCAACATTGAAATACAGAAATAAACACTTTTCCAAAAACAAGCTTCAAATCATGTTGAAATACAGAAATTGACACTTTTCCAAAAACAAGCTCCAAATCATGTTGAAATACAGAAATAAACACTTTTCCATAAACAAGCTCTAAATCATGTTTGATGCACTCTGGAAGTTAATTTTTTTTCAGTACTGTTTAATCAGGATGTTAGGAACACTGTGGACAGTTTTCAGCAAGTTGCAACATTGAAATACAGAAATAAAGACTTTTCCAAAAACATGCTCTAAATCATGTTGAAAAACAGAAATAAGCACTTTTCAAAAACAAGCTTCAAATCATGTTGAAATACAGAAATTGATACTTTTCCAAAAACAAGCTCCAAATCATGTTGAAATACAGAAATAAAAACCTTTCCATAAACAAGCTCTAAATCATGTTTGATGCACTCTGGAAGTTAATTTTTTTTCAGTACTGTTTAATCAGGATGTTAGGAACACTGTGGACAGTTTTCAGCAAGTTGCAACATTGAAATACAGAAATAAACACTTTTCCAAAAACATGCTCTAAATCATGTTGAAAAACAGAAATAAGCACTTTTCAAAAACAAGCTTCAAATCATGTTGAAATACAGAAATTGATACTTTTCCAAAAACAAGCTCCAAATCATGTTGAAATACAGAAATAAACACTTTTCCATAAACAAGCTCTAAATCATGTTTGATGCACTCTGGAAGTTAATTTTTTTTCAGTACTGTTTAATCAGGATGTTAGGAACACTGTGGACAGTTTTCAGCAAGTTGCAACATTGAAATACAGAAATAAACACTTTTCCAAAAACAAGCTCTAAATCATGTTGAAATACAGAAATTGACACTTTTCCAAAAACAAGCTCCAAATCATGTTGAAATACAGAAATAAACACTTTTCCATAAACAAGCTCTAAATCATGTTTGATGCACTCTGGAAGTTAATTTTTTTTCAGTACTGTTTAATCAGGATGTTAGGAACACTGTGGACAGTTTTCAGCAAGTTGCAACATTGAAATACAGAAATAAACACTTTTCCAAAAACAAGCTCTAAATCATGTTGAAATACAGAAATAAACACTTTTTCAAAAACAAGCTCTAAATCATGTTGAAATACAGAAATTGACACTTTTCCAAAAACAAGCTCCAAATCATGTTGAAATACAGAAATAAACACTTTTCCATAAACAAGCTCTAAATCATGTTTGATGCACTCTGGAAGTTAATTTTTTTTCAGTACTGTTTAATCAGGATGTTAGGAACACTGTGGACAGTTTTCAGCAAGTTGCAACATTGAAATACAGAAATAAACACTTTTCCAAAAACATGCTCTAAATCATGTTGAAAAACAGAAATAAGCACTTTTCAAAAACAAGCTTCAAATCATGTTGAAATACAGAAATTGATACTTTTCCAAAAACAAGCTCCAAATCATGTTGAAATACAGAAATAAAAACTTTTCCATAAACAAGCTCTAAATCATGTTTGATGCACTCTGGAAGTTAATTTTTTTTCAGTACTGTTTAATCAGGATGTTAGGAACACTGTGGAGAGTTTTCAGCAAGTTGCAACATTGAAATACAGAAATAAACACTTTTCCAAAAACAAGCTCTAAATCATGTTGAAATACAGAAATAAACACTTTTCCAAAAACAAGCTCTAAATCATGTTGAAATACAGAAATTAACACTTTTCCAAAAACAAGCTCCAAATCATGTTGAAATACAGAAATTGACACTTTTCCATAAACAAGCTCTAAATCATGTTTGATGCACTCTGGAAGTTAATTTTTTTTCAGTACTGTTTAATCAGGATGTTAGGAACACTGTGGACAGTTTTCAGCAAGTTGCAACATTGAAATACAGAAATAAACACTTTTCCAAAAACAAGCTCCAAATCATGTTGAAATACAGAAATAAACACTTTTCCATAAACAAGCTCTAAATCATGTTTGATGCACTCTGGAAGTTAATTTTTTTCCAGTACTGTTTAATCAGGATGTTAGGAACACTGTGGACAGTTTTCAGCAAGTTGCAACATTGAAATACAGAAATAAACACTTTTCCAAAAACATGCTCTAAATCATGTTGAAAAACAGAAATAAACACTTTTCAAAAACAAGCTTCAAATCATGTTGAAATACAGAAATTGACACTTTTCCAAAAACAAGCTCCAAATCATGTTGAAATACAGAAATTGACACTTTTCCATAAACAAGCTCTAAATCATGTTTGATGCACTCTGGAAGTTAATTTTTTTTCAGTACTGTTTAATCAGGATGTTAGGAACACTGTGGACAGTTTTCAGCAAGTTGCAACATTGAAATACAGAAATAAACACTTTTCCAAAAACAAGCTCTAAATCATGTTGAAATACAGAAATAAACACTTTTCCAAAAACAAGCTCTAAATCATGTTGAAATACAGAAATTGACACTTTTCCATAAACAAGCTCTAAATCATGTTTGATGCACTCTGGAAGTTAATTTTTTTTCAGTACTGTTTAATCAGGATGTTAGGAACACTGTGGACAGTTTTCAGCAAGTTGCAACATTGAAATACAGAAATAAACACTTTTCCAAAAACAAGCTCTAAATCATGTTGAAATACAGAAATAAACACTTTTCCAAAAACAAGCTCTAAATCATGTTGAAATACAGAAATTGACACTTTTCCAAAAACAAGCTCCAAATCATGTTGAAATACAGAAATAAACACTTTTCCATAAACAAGCTCTAAATCATGTTTGATGCACTCTGGAAGTTAATTTTTTTTCAGTACTGTTTAATCAGGATGTTAGGAACACTGTGGACAGTTTTCAGCAAGTTGCAACATTGAAATACAGAAATAAACACTTTTCCAAAAACATGCTCTAAATCATGTTGAAAAACAGAAATAAGCACTTTTCAAAAACAAGCTTCAAATCATGTTGAAATACAGAAATTGATACTTTTCCAAAAACAAGCTCCAAATCATGTTGAAATACAGAAATAAAAACTTTTCCATAAACAAGCTCTAAATCATGTTTGATGCACTCTGGAAGTTAATTTTTTTTCAGTACTGTTTAATCAGGATGTTAGGAACACTGTGGACAGTTTTCAGCAGGTTGCAACATTGAAATACAGAAATAAACACTTTTCCAAAAACAAGCTCTAAATCATGATGAAATACAGAAATTGACACTTTTCCAAAAAAAAGCTCCAAATCATGTTGAAATACAGAAATAAACACTTTTCCATAAACAAGCTCTAAATCATGTTTGATGCACTCTGGAAGTTAATTTTTTTTCAGTACTGTTTAATCAGGATGTTAGGAACACTGTGGAGAGTTTTCAGCAAGTTGCAACATTGAAATACAGAAATAAACACTTTTCCAAAAACAAGCTCTAAATCATGTTGAAATACAGAAATAAACACTTTTCCAAAAACAAGCTCTAAATCATGTTGAAATACAGAAATTAACACTTTTCCAAAAACAAGCTCCAAATCATGTTGAAATACAGAAATTGACACTTTTCCATAAACAAGCTCTAAATCATGTTTGATGCACTCTGGAAGTTAATTTTTTTTCAGTACTGTTTAATCAGGATGTTAGGAACACTGTGGACAGTTTTCAGCAAGTTGCAACATTGAAATACAGAAATAAACACTTTTCCAAAAACAAGCTCCAAATCATGTTGAAATACAGAAATAAACACTTTTCCATAAACAAGCTCTAAATCATGTTTGATGCACTCTGGAAGTTAATTTTTTTCCAGTACTGTTTAATCAGGATGTTAGGAACACTGTGGACAGTTTTCAGCAAGTTGCAACATTGAAATACAGAAATAAACACTTTTCCAAAAACATGCTCTAAATCATGTTGAAAAACAGAAATAAACACTTTTCAAAAACAAGCTTCAAATCATGTTGAAATACAGAAATTGACACTTTTCCAAAAACAAGCTCCAAATCATGTTGAAATACAGAAATTGACACTTTTCCATAAACAAGCTCTAAATCATGTTTGATGCACTCTGGAAGTTAATTTTTTTTCAGTACTGTTTAATCAGGATGTTAGGAACACTGTGGAAAGTTTTCAGCAAGTTGCAACATTGAAATACAGAAATAAACACTTTTCCAAAAACAAGCTCTAAATCATGTTGAAATACAGAAATTAACACTTTTCCAAAAACAAGCTCCAAATCATGTTGAAATACAGAAATTGACACTTTTCCATAAACAAGCTCTAAATCATGTTTGATGCACTCTGGAAGTTAATTTTTTTTCAGTACTGTTTAATCAGGATGTTAGGAACACTGTGGACAGTTTTCAGCAAGTTGCAACATTGAAATACAGAAATTGACACTTTTCCAAAAACAAGCTCCAAATCATGTTGAAATACAGAAATAAACACTTTTCCATAAACAAGCTCTAAATCATGTTTGATGCACTCTGGAAGTTAATTTTTTTTCAGTACTGTTTAATCAGGATGTTAGGAACACTGTGGACAGTTTTCAGCAAGTTGCAACATTGAAATACAGAAATAAACACTTTTCCAAAAACATGCTCTAAATCATGTTGAAAAACAGAAATAAACACTTTTCAAAAACAAGCTTCAAATCATGTTGAAATACAGAAATTGACACTTTTCCAAAAACAAGCTCCAAATCATGTTGAAATACAGAAATTGACACTTTTCCATAAACAAGCTCTAAATCATGTTTGATGCACTCTGGAAGATAATTTTTTTTCAGTACTGTTTAATCAGGATGTTAGGAACACTGTGGACAGTTTTCAGCAAGTTGCAACATTGAAATACAGAAATAAACACTTTTCCAAAAACAAGCTCTAAATCATGTTGAAATACAGAAATAAACACTTTTCCAAAAACAAGCTCTAAATCATGTTGAAATACAGAAATTGACACTTTTCCATAAACAAGCTCTAAATCATGTTTGATGCACTCTGGAAGTTAATTTTTTTTCAGTACTGTTTAATCAGGATGTTAGGAACACTGTGGACAGTTTTCAGCAAGTTGCAACATTGAAATACAGAAATAAACACTTTTCCAAAAACAAGCTCTAAATCATGTTGAAATACAGAAATAAACACTTTTCCAAAAACAAGCTCTAAATCATGTTGAAATACAGAAATTAACACTTTTCCAAAAACAAGCTCCAAATCATGTTGAAATACAGAAATTGACACTTTTCCATAAACAATTCTAAATCATGTTTGATGACGCTGGAAGTTAATTTTTTTTCAGTACTGTTTAATCAGGATGTTAGGAACACTGTGGACAGTTTTCAGCAAGTTGCAACATTGAAATACAGAAATAAACACTTTTCCAAAAACAAGTTTCAAATCATGTTGAAATACAGAAATTGACACTTTTCCAAAAACAAGCTCCAAATCATGTTGAAATACAGAAATAAACACTTTTCCATAAACAAGCTCTAAATCATGTTTGATGCACTCTGGAAGTTAATTTTTTTTCAGTACTGTTTAATCAGGATGTTAGGAACACTGTGGACAGTTTTCAGCAAGTTGCAACATTGAAATACAGAAATAAACACTTTTCCAAAAACATGCTCTAAATCATGTTGAAAAACAGAAATAAGCACTTTTCAAAAACAAGCTTCAAATCATGTTGAAATACAGAAATTGATACTTTTCCAAAAACAAGCTCCAAATCATGTTGAAATACAGAAATAAAAACTTTTCCATAAACAAGCTCTAAATCATGTTTGATGCACTCTGGAAGTTAATTTTTTTTCAGTACTGTTTAATCAGGATGTTAGGAACACTGTGGACAGTTTTCAGCAAGTTGCAACATTGAAATACAGAAATAAACACTTTTCCAAAAACAAGCTCTAAATCATGATGAAATACAGAAATTGACACTTTTCCAAAAAAAAGCTCCAAATCATGTTGAAATACAGAAATAAACACTTTTCCATAAACAAGCTCTAAATCATGTTTGATGCACTCTGGAAGTTAATTTTTTTTCAGTACTGTTTAATCAGGATGTTAGGAACACTGTGGAGAGTTTTCAGCAAGTTGCAACATTGAAATACAGAAATAAACACTTTTCCAAAAACAAGCTCTAAATCATGTTGAAATACAGAAATAAACACTTTTTCAAAAACAAGCTCTAAATCATGTTGAAATACAGAAATTAACACTTTTCCAAAAACAAGCTCCAAATCATGTTGAAATACAGAAATAAACACTTTTCCATAAACAAGCTCTAAATCATGTTTGATGCACTCTGGAAGTTAATTTTTTTTCAGTACTGTTTAATCAGGATGTTAGGAACACTGTGGACAGTTTTCAGCAAGTTGCAACATTGAAATACAGAAATAAACACTTTTCCAAAAACATGCTCTAAATCATGTTGAAAAACAGAAATAAGCACTTTTCAAAAACAAGCTTCAAATCATGTTGAAATACAGAAATTGATACTTTTCCAAAAACAAGCTCCAAATCATGTTGAAATACAGAAATAAAAACTTTTCCATAAACATGCTCTAAATCATGTTTGATGCACTCTGGAAGTTAATTTTTTTTCAGTACTGTTTAATCAGGATGTTAGGAACACTGTGGAGAGTTTTCAGCAAGTTGCAACATTGAAATACAGAAATAAACACTTTTCCAAAAACAAGCTCTAAATCATGTTGAAATACAGAAATAAACACTTTTCCAAAAACAAGCTCTAAATCATGTTGAAATACAGAAATTAACACTTTTCCAAAAACAAGCTCCAAATCATGTTGAAATACAGAAATTGACACTTTTCCATAAACAAGCTCTAAATCATGTTTGATGCACTCTGGAAGTTAATTTTTTTTCAGTACTGTTTAATCAGGATGTTAGGAACACTGTGGACAGTTTTCAGCAAGTTGCAACATTGAAATACAGAAATAAACACTTTTCCAAAAACAAGCTCCAAATCATGTTGAAATACAGAAATAAACACTTTTCCATAAACAAGCTCTAAATCATGTTTGATGCACTCTGGAAGTTAATTTTTTTCCAGTACTGTTTAATCAGGATGTTAGGAACACTGTGGACAGTTTTCAGCAAGTTGCAACATTGAAATACAGAAATAAACACTTTTCCAAAAACATGCTCTAAATCATGTTGAAAAACAGAAATAAACACTTTTCAAAAACAAGCTTCAAATCATGTTGAAATACAGAAATTGACACTTTTCCAAAAACAAGCTCCAAATCATGTTGAAATACAGAAATTGACACTTTTCCATAAACAAGCTCTAAATCATGTTTGATGCACTCTGGAAGTTAATTTTTTTTCAGTACTGTTTAATCAGGATGTTAGGAACACTGTGGAAAGTTTTCAGCAAGTTGCAACATTGAAATACAGAAATAAACACTTTTCCAAAAACAAGCTCTAAATCATGTTGAAATACAGAAATTAACACTTTTCCAAAAACAAGCTCCAAATCATGTTGAAATACAGAAATTGACACTTTTCCATAAACAAGCTCTAAATCATGTTTGATGCACTCTGGAAGTTAATTTTTTTTCAGTACTGTTTAATCAGGATGTTAGGAACACTGTGGACAGTTTTCAGCAAGTTGCAACATTGAAATACAGAAATAAACACTTTTCCAAAAACAAGCTCCAAATCATGTTGAAATACAGAAATAAACACTTTTCCATAAACAAGCTCTAAATCATGTTTGATGCACTCTGGAAGTTAATTTTTTTTCAGTACTGTTTAATCAGGATGTTAGGAACACTGTGGACAGTTTTCAGCAAGTTGCAACATTGAAATACAGAAATAAACACTTTTCCAAAAACATGCTCTAAATCATGTTGAAAAACAGAAATAAACACTTTTCAAAAACAAGCTTCAAATCATGTTGAAATACAGAAATTGACACTTTTCCAAAAACAAGCTCCAAATCATGTTGAAATACAGAAATTGACACTTTTCCATAAACAAGCTCTAAATCATGTTTGATGCACTCTGGAAGTTAATTTTTTTTCAGTACTGTTTAATCAGGATGTTAGGAACACTGTGGACAGTTTTCAGCAAGTTGCAACATTGAAATACAGAAATAAACACTTTTCCAAAAACAAGCTCTAAATCATGTTGAAATACAGAAATAAACACTTTTCCAAAAACAAGCTCTAAATCATGTTGAAATACAGAAATTGACACTTTTCCATAAACAAGCTCTAAATCATGTTTGATGCACTCTGGAAGTTAATTTTTTTTCAGTACTGTTTAATCAGGATGTTAGGAACACTGTGGACAGTTTTCAGCAAGTTGCAACATTGAAATACAGAAATAAACACTTTTCCAAAAACATGCTCTAAATCATGTTGAAAAACAGAAATAAGCACTTTTCAAAAACAAGCTTCAAATCATGTTGAAATACAGAAATTGATACTTTTCCAAAAACAAGCTCCAAATCATGTTGAAATACAGAAATAAAAACCTTTCCATAAACAAGCTCTAAATCATGTTTGATGCACTCTGGAAGTTAATTTTTTTTCAGTACTGTTTAATCAGGATGTTAGGAACACTGTGGACAGTTTTCAGCAAGTTGCAACATTGAAATACAGAAATAAACACTTTTCCAAAAACAAGCTCTAAATCATGTTGAAATACAGAAATAAACACTTTTCCAAAAACAAGCTCTAAATCATGTTGAAATACAGAAATTAACACTTTTCCAAAAACAAGCTCCAAATCATGTTGAAATACAGAAATAAAAACCTTTCCATAAACAAGCTCTAAATCATGTTTGATGCACTCTGGAAGTTAATTTTTTTCCAGGACTGTTTAATCAGGATGTTAGGAACACTGTGGACAGTTTTCAGCAAGTTGCAACATTGAAATACAGAAATAAACACTTTTCCAAAAACAAGCTCTAAATCATGTTGAAATACAGAAATAAACACTTTTCCAAAAACAAGCTCTAAATCATGTTGAAATACAGAAATTAACACTTTTCCAAAAACAAGCTCCAAATCATGTTGAAATACAGAAATTGACACTTTTCCATAAACAATTCTAAATCATGTTTGATGACGCTGGAAGTTAATTTTTTTTCAGTACTGTTTAATCAGGATGTTAGGAACACTGTGGACAGTTTTCAGCAAGTTGCAACATTGAAATACAGAAATAAACACTTTTCCAAAAACAAGTTTCAAATCATGTTGAAATACAGAAATTGACACTTTTCCAAAAACAAGCTCCAAATCATGTTGAAATACAGAAATAAACACTTTTCCATAAACAAGCTCTAAATCATGTTTGATGCACTCTGGAAGTTAATTTTTTTTCAGTACTGTTTAATCAGGATGTTAGGAACACTGTGGACAGTTTTCAGCAAGTTGCAACATTGAAATACAGAAATAAACACTTTTCCAAAAACATGCTCTAAATCATGTTGAAAAACAGAAATAAGCACTTTTCAAAAACAAGCTTCAAATCATGTTGAAATACAGAAATAAACACTTTTCCATAAACAAGCTCTAAATCATGTTTGATGCACTCTGGAAGTTAATTTTTTTTCAGTACTGTTTAATCAGGATGTTAGGAACACTGTGGACAGTTTTCAGCAAGTTGCAACATTGAAATACAGAAATAAACACTTTTCCAAAAACATGCTCTAAATCATGTTGAAAAACAGAAATAAGCACTTTTCAAAAACAAGCTTCAAATCATGTTGAAATACAGAAATTGATACTTTTCCAAAAACAAGCTCCAAATCATGTTGAAATACAGAAATAAAAACCTTTCCATAAACAAGCTCTAAATCATGTTTGATGCACTCTGGAAGTTAATTTTTTTCCAGGACTGTTTAATCAGGATGTTAGGAACACTGTGGACAGTTTTCAGCAAGTTGCAACATTGAAATACAGAAATAAACACTTTTCCAAAAACATGCTCTAAATCATGTTGAAAAACAGAAATAAACACTTTTCAAAAACAAGCTTCAAATCATGTTGAAATACAGAAATTGACACTTTTCCAAAAACAAGCTCCAAATCATGTTGAAATACAGAAATTGACACTTTTCCATAAACAAGCTCTAAATCATGTTTGATGCACTCTGGAAGTTAATTTTTTTTCAGTACTGTTTAATCAGGATGTTAGGAACACTGTGGACAGTTTTCAGCAAGTTGCAACATTGAAATACAGAAATAAACACTTTTCCAAAAACATGCTCTAAATCATGTTGAAAAACAGAAATAAGCACTTTTCAAAAACAAGCTTCAAATCATGTTGAAATACAGAAATTGATACTTTTCCAAAAACAAGCTCCAAATCATGTTGAAATACAGAAATAAAAACCTTTCCATAAACAAGCTCTAAATCATGTTTGATGCACTCTGGAAGTTAATTTTTTTTCAGTACTGTTTAATCAGGATGTTAGGAACACTGTGGACAGTTTTCAGCAAGTTGCAACATTGAAATACAGAAATAAACACTTTTCCAAAAACAAGCTCTAAATCATGTTGAAATACAGAAATAAACACTTTTCCAAAAACAAGCTCTAAATCATGTTGAAATACAGAAATTAACACTTTTCCAAAAACAAGCTCCAAATCATGTTGAAATACAGAAATAAAAACCTTTCCATAAACAAGCTCTAAATCATGTTTGATGCACTCTGGAAGTTAATTTTTTTCCAGGACTGTTTAATCAGGATGTTAGGAACACTGTGGACAGTTTTCAGCAAGTTGCAACATTGAAATACAGAAATAAACACTTTTCCAAAAACAAGCTCTAAATCATGTTGAAATACAGAAATAAACACTTTTCCAAAAACAAGCTCTAAATCATGTTGAAATACAGAAATTAACACTTTTCCAAAAACAAGCTCCAAATCATGTTGAAATACAGAAATTGACACTTTTCCATAAACAATTCTAAATCATGTTTGATGACGCTGGAAGTTAATTTTTTTTCAGTACTGTTTAATCAGGATGTTAGGAACACTGTGGACAGTTTTCAGCAAGTTGCAACATTGAAATACAGAAATAAACACTTTTCCAAAAACAAGTTTCAAATCATGTTGAAATACAGAAATTGACACTTTTCCAAAAACAAGCTCCAAATCATGTTGAAATACAGAAATAAACACTTTTCCATAAACAAGCTCTAAATCATGTTTGATGCACTCTGGAAGTTAATTTTTTTTCAGTACTGTTTAATCAGGATGTTAGGAACACTGTGGACAGTTTTCAGCAAGTTGCAACATTGAAATACAGAAATAAACACTTTTCCAAAAACATGCTCTAAATCATGTTGAAAAACAGAAATAAGCACTTTTCAAAAACAAGCTTCAAATCATGTTGAAATACAGAAATAAACACTTTTCCATAAACAAGCTCTAAATCATGTTTGATGCACTCTGGAAGTTAATTTTTTTTCAGTACTGTTTAATCAGGATGTTAGGAACACTGTGGACAGTTTTCAGCAAGTTGCAACATTGAAATACAGAAATAAACACTTTTCCAAAAACATGCTCTAAATCATGTTGAAAAACAGAAATAAGCACTTTTCAAAAACAAGCTTCAAATCATGTTGAAATACAGAAATTGATACTTTTCCAAAAACAAGCTCCAAATCATGTTGAAATACAGAAATAAAAACCTTTCCATAAACAAGCTCTAAATCATGTTTGATGCACTCTGGAAGTTAATTTTTTTTCAGTACTGTTTAATCAGGATGTTAGGAACACTGTGGACAGTTTTCAGCAAGTTGCAACATTGAAATACAGAAATAAACACTTTTCCAAAAACAAGCTCTAAATCATGTTGAAATACAGAAATAAACACTTTTCCAAAAACAAGCTCTAAATCATGTTGAAATACAGAAATTAACACTTTTCCAAAAACAAGCTCCAAATCATGTTGAAATACAGAAATAAAAACTTTTCCATAAACAAGCTCTAAATCATGTTTGATGCACTCTGGAAGTTAATTTTTTTCCAGTACTGTTTAATCAGGATGTTAGGAACACTGTGGACAGTTTTCAGCAAGTTGCAACATTGAAATACAGAAATAAACACTTTTCCAAAAACAAGCTCTAAATCATGTTGAAATACAGAAATAAACACTTTTCCAAAAACAAGCTCTAAATCATGTTGAAATACAGAAATTAACACTTTTCCAAAAACAAGCTCCAAATCATGTTGAAATACAGAAATTGACACTTTTCCATAAACAATTCTAAATCATGTTTGATGACGCTGGAAGTTAATTTTTTTTCAGTACTGTTTAATCAGGATGTTAGGAACACTGTGGACAGTTTTCAGCAAGTTGCAACATTGAAATACAGAAATAAACACTTTTCCAAAAACAAGTTTCAAATCATGTTGAAATACAGAAATTGACACTTTTCCAAAAACAAGCTCCAAATCATGTTGAAATACAGAAATAAACACTTTTCCATAAACAAGCTCTAAATCATGTTTGATGCACTCTGGAAGTTAATTTTTTTTCAGTACTGTTTAATCAGGATGTTAGGAACACTGTGGACAGTTTTCAGCAAGTTGCAACATTGAAATACAGAAATAAACACTTTTCCAAAAACATGCTCTAAATCATGTTGAAAAACAGAAATAAGCACTTTTCAAAAACAAGCTTCAAATCATGTTGAAATACAGAAATTGATACTTTTCCAAAAACAAGCTCCAAATCATGTTGAAATACAGAAATAAAAACCTTTCCATAAACAAGCTCTAAATCATGTTTGATGCACTCTGGAAGTTAATTTTTTTTCAGTACTGTTTAATCAGGATGTTAGGAACACTGTGGACAGTTTTCAGCAAGTTGCAACATTGAAATACAGAAATAAACACTTTTCCAAAAACAAGCTCTAAATCATGTTGAAATACAGAAATTGACACTTTTCCAAAAACAAGCTCCAAATCATGTTGAAATACAGAAATAAACACTTTTCCATAAACAAGCTCTAAATCATGTTTGATGCACTCTGGAAGTTAATTTTTTTTCAGTACTGTTTAATCAGGATGTTAGGAACACTGTGGACAGTTTTCAGCAAGTTGCAACATTGAAATACAGAAATAAACACTTTTCCAAAAACAAGCTCTAAATCATGTTGAAATACAGAAATAAACACTTTTCCAAAAACAAGCTCTAAATCATGTTGAAATACAGAAATAAACACTTTTCCAAAAACAAGCTCTAAATCATGTTGAAATACAGAAATTAACACTTTTCCAAAAACAAGCTCCAAATCATGTTGAAATACAGAAATAAAAACCTTTCCATATAAACAAGCTCTAAATCATGTTTGATGCACTCTGGAAGTTAATTTTTTTCCAGTACTGTTTAATCAGGATGTTAGGAACACTGTGGACAGTTTTCAGCAAGTTGCAACATTGAAATACAGAAATAAACACTTTTCCAAAAACAAGCTCTAAATCATGTTGAAATACAGAAATAAACACTTTTCCAAAAACAAGCTCTAAATCATGTTGAAATACAGAAATTAACACTTTTCCAAAAACAAGCTCCAAATCATGTTGAAATACAGAAATTGACACTTTTCCATAAACAATTCTAAATCATGTTTGATGACGCTGGAAGTTAATTTTTTTTCAGTACTGTTTAATCAGGATGTTAGGAACACTGTGGACAGTTTTCAGCAAGTTGCAACATTGAAATACAGAAATAAACACTTTTCCAAAAACAAGCTTCAAATCATGTTGAAATACAGAAATTGACACTTTTCCAAAAACAAGCTCCAAATCATGTTGAAATACAGAAATAAACACTTTTCCATAAACAAGCTCTAAATCATGTTTGATGCACTCTGGAAGTTAATTTTTTTTCAGTACTGTTTAATCAGGATGTTAGGAACACTGTGGACAGTTTTCAGCAAGTTGCAACATTGAAATACAGAAATAAACACTTTTCCAAAAACATGCTCTAAATCATGTTGAAAAACAGAAATAAGCACTTTTCAAAAACAAGCTTCAAATCATGTTGAAATACAGAAATTGATACTTTTCCAAAAACAAGCTCCAAATCATGTTGAAATACAGAAATAAAAACCTTTCCATAAACAAGCTCTAAATCATGTTTGATGCACTCTGGAAGTTAATTTTTTTTCAGTACTGTTTAATCAGGATGTTAGGAACACTGTGGACAGTTTTCAGCAAGTTGCAACATTGAAATACAGAAATAAACACTTTTCCAAAAACAAGCTCTAAATCATGTTGAAATACAGAAATAAACACTTTTCCAAAAACAAGCTCTAAATCATGTTGAAATACAGAAATTAACACTTTTCCAAAAACAAGCTCCAAATCATGTTGAAATACAGAAATAAAAACCTTTCCATAAACAAGCTCTAAATCATGTTTGATGCACTCTGGAAGTTAATTTTTTTCCAGTACTGTTTAATCAGGATGTTAGGAACACTGTGGACAGTTTTCAGCAAGTTGCAACATTGAAATACAGAAATAAACACTTTTCCAAAAACAAGCTCTAAATCATGTTGAAATACAGAAATAAACACTTTTCCAAAAACAAGCTCTAAATCATGTTGAAATACAGAAATTAACACTTTTCCAAAAACAAGCTCCAAATCATGTTGAAATACAGAAATTGACACTTTTCCATAAACAATTCTAAATCATGTTTGATGACGCTGGAAGTTAATTTTTTTTCAGTACTGTTTAATCAGGATGTTAGGAACACTGTGGACAGTTTTCAGCAAGTTGCAACATTGAAATACAGAAATAAACACTTTTCCAAAAACAAGCTTCAAATCATGTTGAAATACAGAAATTGACACTTTTCCAAAAACAAGCTCCAAATCATGTTGAAATACAGAAATAAACACTTTTCCATAAACAAGCTCTAAATCATGTTTGATGCACTCTGGAAGTTAATTTTTTTTCAGTACTGTTTAATCAGGATGTTAGGAACACTGTGGACAGTTTTCAGCAAGTTGCAACATTGAAATACAGAAATAAACACTTTTCCAAAAACATGCTCTAAATCATGTTGAAAAACAGAAATAAGCACTTTTCAAAAACAAGCTTCAAATCATGTTGAAATACAGAAATTGATACTTTTCCAAAAACAAGCTCCAAATCATGTTGAAATACAGAAATAAAAACTTTTCCATAAACAAGCTCTAAATCATGTTTGATGCACTCTGGAAGTTAATTTTTTTTCAGTACTGTTTAATCAGGATGTTAGGAACACTGTGGACAGTTTTCAGCAAGTTGCAACATTGAAATACAGAAATAAACACTTTTCCAAAAACAAGCTCTCAAATCATGTTGAAATACAGAAATTGACACTTTTCCAAAAACAAGCTCCAAATCATGTTGAAATACAGAAATAAACACTTTTCCATAAACAAGCTCTAAATCATGTTTGATGCACTCTGGAAGTTAATTTTTTTTCAGTACTGTTTAATCAGGATGTTAGGAACACTGTGGACAGTTTTCAGCAAGTTGCAACATTGAAATACAGAAATAAACACTTTTCCAAAAACATGCTCTAAATCATGTTGAAAAACAGAAATAAGCACTTTTCAAAAACAAGCTTCAAATCATGTTGAAATACAGAAATTGACACTTTTCCAAAAACAAGCTCCAAATCATGTTGAAATACAGAAATAAACACTTTTCCATAAACAAGCTCTAAATCATGTTTGATGCACTCTGGAAGTTAATTTTTTTTCAGTACTGTTTAATCAGGATGTTAGGAACACTGTGGACAGTTTTCAGCAAGTTGCAACATTGAAATACAGAAATAAACACTTTTCCAAAAACAAGCTCTAAATCATGTTGAAATACAGAAATAAACACTGTTCCAAAAACAAGCTCTAAATCATGTTGAAATACAGAAATTAACACTTTTCCAAAAACAAGCTCCAAATCATGTTGAAATACAGAAATTGACACTTTTCCAAAAACAAGCTCCAAATCATGTTGAAATACAGAAATAAACACTTTTCCAAAAACAAGCTCTAAATCATGTTGAAATACAGAAATTAACACTTTTCCAAAAACAAGCTCCAAATCATGTTGAAATACAGAAATTGACACTTTTCCATAAACAATTCTAAATCATGTTTGATGACGCTGGAAGTTAATTTTTTTTCAGTACTGTTTAATCAGGATGTTAGGAACACTGTGGACAGTTTTCAGCAAGTTGCAACATTGAAATACAGAAATAAACACTTTTCCAAAAACAAGCTCTAAATCATGTTGAAATACAGAAATTGACACTTTTCCAAAAACAAGCTCCAAATCATGTTGAAATACAGAAATAAAAACTTTTCCATAAACAAGCTCTAAATCATGTTTGATGCACTCTGGAAGTTAATTTTTTTTCAGTACTGTTTAATCAGGATGTTAGGAACACTGTGGACAGTTTTCAGCAAGTTGCAACATTGAAATACAGAAATAAACACTTTTCCAAAAACAAGCTCTAAATCATGTTGAAATACAGAAATAAACACTTTTCCAAAAACAAGCTTCAAATCATGTTGAAATACAGAAATTGACACTTTTCCAAAAACAAGCTCCAAATCATGTTGAAATACAGAAATAAACACTTTTCCATAAACAAGCTCTAAATCATGTTTGATGCACTCTGGAAGTTAATTTTTTTTCAGTACTGTTTAATCAGGATGTTAGGAACACTGTGGACAGTTTTCAGCAAGTTGCAACATTGAAATACAGAAATAAACACTTTTCCAAAAACAAGCTCTAAATCATGTTGAAATACAGAAATAAACACTGTTCCAAAAACAAGCTCTAAATCATGTTGAAATACAGAAATTAACACTTTTCCAAAAACAAGCTTCAAATCATGTTGAAATACAGAAATTGACACTTTTCCAAAAACAAGCTCCAAATCATGTTGAAATACAGAAATAAACACTTTTCCAAAAACAAGCTCTAAATCATGTTGAAATACAGAAATTGACACTTTTCCATAAACAATTCTAAATCATGTTTGATGCACTCTGGAAGTTAATTTTTTTTCAGTACTGTTTAATCAGGATGTTAGGAACACTGTGGACAGTTTTCAGCAAGTTGCAACATTGAAATACAGAAATAAACACTTTTCCAAAAACAAGCTCTAAATCATGTTGAAATACAGAAATTAACACTTTTCCAAAAACAAGCTCCAAATCATGTTGAAATACAGAAATTGACACTTTTCCATAAACAAGCTCTAAATCATGTTTGATGCACTCTGGAAGTTAATTTTTTTTCAGTACTGTTTAATCAGGATGTTAGGAACACTGTGGACAGTTTTCAGCAAGTTGCAACATTGAAATACAGAAATAAACACTTTTCCAAAAACAAGCTTCAAATCATGTTGAAATACAGAAATTGACACTTTTCCAAAAACAAGCTCCAAATCATGTTGAAATACAGAAATAAACACTTTTCCAAAAACAAGCTCCAAATCATGTTGAAATACAGAAATAAACACCTTTCCATAAACAAGCTCTAAATCATGTTTGATGCACTCTGGAAGTTAATTTTTTTTCAGTACTGTTTAATCAGGATGTTAGGAACACTGTGGACAGTTTTCAGCAAGTTGCAACATTGAAATACAGAAATAAACACTTTTCCAAAAACAAGCTCTAAATCATGTTGAAATACAGAAATAAACACTTTTCCAAAAACAAGCTCTAAATCATGTTGAAATACAGAAATTAACACTTTTCCAAAAACAAGCTCCAAATCATGTTGAAATACAGAAATTGACACTTTTCCATAAACAATTCTAAATCATGTTTGATGACGCTGGAAGTTAATTTTTTTTCAGTACTGTTTAATCAGGATGTTAGGAACACTGTGGACAGTTTTCAGCAAGTTGCAACATTGAAATACAGAAATAAACACTTTTCCAAAAACAAGCTCTAAATCATGTTGAAATACAGAAATAAACACTTTTCCAAAAACAAGCTCTAAATCATGTTGAAATACAGAAATTGACACTTTTCCAAAAACAAGCTCCAAATCATGTTGAAATACAGAAATAAACACTTTTCCATAAACAAGCTCTAAATCATGTTTGATGCACTCTGGAAGTTAATTTTTTTTCAGTACTGTTTAATCAGGATGTTAGGAACACTGTGGACAGTTTTCAGCAAGTTGCAACATTGAAATACAGAAATAAACACTTTTCCAAAAACAAGCTCTAAATCATGTTGAAATACAGAAATTGACACTTTTCCAAAAACAAGCTCTAAATCATGTTGAAATACAGAAATTAACACTTTTCCAAAAACAAGCTCCAAATCATGTTGAAATACAGAAATTGACACTTTTCCATAAACAATTCTAAATCATGTTTGATGCACTCTGGAAGTTAATTTTTTTTCAGTACTGTTTAATCAGGATGTTAGGAACACTGTGGACAGTTTTCAGCAAGTTGCAACATTGAAATACAGAAATAAACACTTTTCCAAAAACAAGCTCTAAATCATGTTGAAATACAGAAATAAACACTTTTCCAAAAACAAGCTCTAAATCATGTTGAAATACAGAAATTAACACTTTTCCAAAAACAAGCTCCAAATCATGTTGAAATACAGAAATAAACACTTTTCCATAAACAAGCTCTAAATCATGTTTGATGCACTCTGGAAGTTAATTTTTTTTCAGTACTGTTTAATCAGGATGTTAGGAACACTGTGGACAGTTTTCAGCAAGTTGCAACATTGAAATACAGAAATAAACACTTTTCCAAAAACATGCTCTAAATCATGTTGAAAAACAGAAATAAGCACTTTTCAAAAACAAGCTTCAAATCATGTTGAAATACAGAAATTGACACTTTTCCAAAAACAAGCTCCAAATCATGTTGAAATACAGAAATAAACACTTTTCCATAAACAAGCTCTAAATCATGTTTGATGCACTCTGGAAGTTAATTTTTTTTCAGTACTGTTTAATCAGGATGTTAGGAACACTGTGGACAGTTTTCAGCAAGTTGCAACATTGAAATACAGAAATAAACACTTTTCCAAAAACAAGCTCTAAATCATGTTGAAATACAGAAATTGACACTTTTCCAAAAACAAGCTCCAAATCATGTTGAAATACAGAAATAAACACTTTTCCATAAACAAGCTCTAAATCATGTTTGATGCACTCTGGAAGTTAATTTTTTTTCAGTACTGTTTAATCAGGATGTTAGGAACACTGTGGACAGTTTTCAGCAAGTTGCAACATTGAAATACAGAAATAAACACTTTTCCAAAAACATGCTCTAAATCATGTTGAAAAACAGAAATAAGCACTTTTCAAAAACAAGCTTCAAATCATGTTGAAATACAGAAATTGATACTTTTCCAAAAACAAGCTCCAAATCATGTTGAAATACAGAAATAAAAACTTTTCCATAAACAAGCTCTAAATCATGTTTGATGCACTCTGGAAGTTAATTTTTTTTCAGTACTGTTTAATCAGGATGTTAGGAACACTGTGGACAGTTTTCAGCAAGTTGCAACATTGAAATACAGAAATAAACACTTTTCCAAAAACAAGCTCTAAATCATGTTGAAATACAGAAATTGACACTTTTCCAAAAACAAGCTCCAAATCATGTTGAAATACAGAAATAAACACTTTTCCATAAACAAGCTCTAAATCATGTTTGATGCACTCTGGAAGTTAATTTTTTTTCAGTACTGTTTAATCAGGATGTTAGGAACACTGTGGACAGTTTTCAGCAAGTTGCAACATTGAAATACAGAAATAAAGACTTTTCCAAAAACATGCTCTAAATCATGTTGAAAAACAGAAATAAGCACTTTTCAAAAACAAGCTTCAAATCATGTTGAAATACAGAAATTGACACTTTTCCAAAAACAAGCTCCAAATCATGTTGAAATACAGAAATAAAAACCTTTCCATAAACAAGCTCTAAATCATGTTTGATGCACTCTGGAAGTTAATTTTTTTTCAGTACTGTTTAATCAGGATGTTAGGAACACTGTGGACAGTTTTCAGCAAGTTGCAACATTGAAATACAGAAATAAACACTTTTCCAAAAACAAGCTCTAAATCATGTTGAAATACAGAAATAAACACTTTTCCAAAAACAAGCTCTAAATCATGTTGAAATACAGAAATTAACACTTTTCCAAAAACAAGCTCCAAATCATGTTGAAATACAGAAATTGACACTTTTCCATAAACAAGCTCTAAATCATGTTTGATGCACTCTGGAAGTTAATTTTTTTTCAGTACTGTTTAATCAGGATGTTAGGAACACTGTGGACAGTTTTCAGCAAGTTGCAACATTGAAATACAGAAATAAACACTTTTCCAAAAACAAGCTTCAAATCATGTTGAAATACAGAAATTGACACTTTTCCAAAAACAAGCTCCAAATCATGTTGAAATACAGAAATAAACACTTTTCCATAAACAAGCTCTAAATCATGTTTGATGCACTCTGGAAGTTAATTTTTTTTCAGTACTGTTTAATCAGGATGTTAGGAACACTGTGGACAGTTTTCAGCAAGTTGCAACATTGAAATACAGAAATAAACACTTTTCCAAAAACATGCTCTAAATCATGTTGAAAAACAGAAATAAGCACTTTTCAAAAACAAGCTTCAAATCATGTTGAAATACAGAAATTGATACTTTTCCAAAAACAAGCTCCAAATCATGTTGAAATACAGAAATAAAAACTTTTCCATAAACAAGCTCTAAATCATGTTTGATGCACTCTGGAAGTTAATTTTTTTTCAGTACTGTTTAATCAGGATGTTAGGAACACTGTGGACAGTTTTCAGCAAGTTGCAACATTGAAATACAGAAATAAACACTTTTCCAAAAACAAGCTTCAAATCATGTTGAAATACAGAAATTGACACTTTTCCAAAAACAAGCTCCAAATCATGTTGAAATACAGAAATAAACACTTTTCCATAAACAAGCTCTAAATCATGTTTGATGCACTCTGGAAGTTAATTTTTTTTCAGTACTGTTTAATCAGGATGTTAGGAACACTGTGGACAGTTTTCAGCAAGTTGCAACATTGAAATACAGAAATAAACACTTTTCCAAAAACATGCTCTAAATCATGTTGAAAAACAGAAATAAGCACTTTTCAAAAACAAGCTTCAAATCATGTTGAAATACAGAAATTGATACTTTTCCAAAAACAAGCTCCAAATCATGTTGAAATACAGAAATAAAAACCTTTCCATAAACAAGCTCTAAATCATGTTTGATGCACTCTGGAAGTTAATTTTTTTTCAGTACTGTTTAATCAGGATGTTAGGAACACTGTGGACAGTTTTCAGCAAGTTGCAACATTGAAATACAGAAATAAACACTTTTCCAAAAACAAGCTCTAAATCATGTTGAAATACAGAAATAAACACTTTTCCAAAAACAAGCTCTAAATCATGTTGAAATACAGAAATTAACACTTTTCCAAAAACAAGCTCCAAATCATGTTGAAATACAGAAATTGACACTTTTCCATAAACAAGCTCTAAATCATGTTTGATGCACTCTGGAAGTTAATTTTTTTTCAGTACTGTTTAATCAGGATGTTAGGAACACTGTGGACAGTTTTCAGCAAGTTGCAACATTGAAATACAGAAATAAACACTTTTCCAAAAACAAGCTTCAAATCATGTTGAAATACAGAAATTGACACTTTTCCAAAAACAAGCTCCAAATCATGTTGAAATACAGAAATAAACACTTTTCCATAAACAAGCTCTAAATCATGTTTGATGCACTCTGGAAGTTAATTTTTTTTCAGTACTGTTTAATCAGGATGTTAGGAACACTGTGGACAGTTTTCAGCAAGTTGCAACATTGAAATACAGAAATAAACACTTTTCCAAAAACATGCTCTAAATCATGTTGAAAAACAGAAATAAGCACTTTTCAAAAACAAGCTTCAAATCATGTTGAAATACAGAAATTGATACTTTTCCAAAAACAAGCTCCAAATCATGTTGAAATACAGAAATAAAAACTTTTCCATAAACAAGCTCTAAATCATGTTTGATGCACTCTGGAAGTTAATTTTTTTTCAGTACTGTTTAATCAGGATGTTAGGAACACTGTGGACAGTTTTCAGCAAGTTGCAACATTGAAATACAGAAATAAACACTTTTCCAAAAACAAGCTTCAAATCATGTTGAAATACAGAAATTGACACTTTTCCAAAAACAAGCTCCAAATCATGTTGAAATACAGAAATAAACACTTTTCCATAAACAAGCTCTAAATCATGTTTGATGCACTCTGGAAGTTAATTTTTTTTCAGTACTGTTTAATCAGGATGTTAGGAACACTGTGGACAGTTTTCAGCAAGTTGCAACATTGAAATACAGAAATAAACACTTTTCCAAAAACATGCTCTAAATCATGTTGAAAAACAGAAATAAGCACTTTTCAAAAACAAGCTTCAAATCATGTTGAAATACAGAAATTGATACTTTTCCAAAAACAAGCTCCAAATCATGTTGAAATACAGAAATAAAAACCTTTCCATAAACAAGCTCTAAATCATGTTTGATGCACTCTGGAAGTTAATTTTTTTTCAGTACTGTTTAATCAGGATGTTAGGAACACTGTGGACAGTTTTCAGCAAGTTGCAACATTGAAATACAGAAATAAACACTTTTCCAAAAACAAGCTCTAAATCATGTTGAAATACAGAAATAAACACTTTTCCAAAAACAAGCTCTAAATCATGTTGAAATACAGAAATTAACACTTTTCCAAAAACAAGCTCCAAATCATGTTGAAATACAGAAATAAACACTTTTCCATAAACAAGCTCTAAATCATGTTTGATGCACTCTGGAAGTTAATTTTTTTCCAGTACTGTTTAATCAGGATGTTAGGAACACTGTGGACAGTTTTCAGCAAGTTGCAACATTGAAATACAGAAATAAACACTTTTCCAAAAACAAGCTCTAAATCATGTTGAAATACAGAAATAAACACTTTTCCAAAAACAAGCTCTAAATCATGTTGAAATACAGAAATTAACACTTTTCCAAAAACAAGCTCCAAATCATGTTGAAATACAGAAATTGACACTTTTCCATAAACAATTCTAAATCATGTTTGATGACGCTGGAAGTTAATTTTTTTTCAGTACTGTTTAATCAGGATGTTAGGAACACTGTGGACAGTTTTCAGCAAGTTGCAACATTGAAATACAGAAATAAACACTTTTCCAAAAACAAGCTTCAAATCATGTTGAAATACAGAAATTGACACTTTTCCAAAAACAAGCTCCAAATCATGTTGAAATACAGAAATAAACACTTTTCCATAAACAAGCTCTAAATCATGTTTGATGCACTCTGGAAGTTAATTTTTTTTCAGTACTGTTTAATCAGGATGTTAGGAACACTGTGGACAGTTTTCAGCAAGTTGCAACATTGAAATACAGAAATAAACACTTTTCCAAAAACATGCTCTAAATCATGTTGAAAAACAGAAATAAGCACTTTTCAAAAACAAGCTTCAAATCATGTTGAAATACAGAAATTGATACTTTTCCAAAAACAAGCTCCAAATCATGTTGAAATACAGAAATAAAAACCTTTCCATAAACAAGCTCTAAATCATGTTTGATGCACTCTGGAAGTTAATTTTTTTTCAGTACTGTTTAATCAGGATGTTAGGAACACTGTGGACAGTTTTCAGCAAGTTGCAACATTGAAATACAGAAATAAACACTTTTCCAAAAACAAGCTCTAAATCATGTTGAAATACAGAAATAAACACTTTTCCAAAAACAAGCTCTAAATCATGTTGAAATACAGAAATTAACACTTTTCCAAAAACAAGCTCCAAATCATGTTGAAATACAGAAATAAACACTTTTCCATAAACAAGCTCTAAATCATGTTTGATGCACTCTGGAAGTTAATTTTTTTCCAGTACTGTTTAATCAGGATGTTAGGAACACTGTGGACAGTTTTCAGCAAGTTGCAACATTGAAATACAGAAATAAACACTTTTCCAAAAACAAGCTCTAAATCATGTTGAAATACAGAAATAAACACTTTTCCAAAAACAAGCTCTAAATCATGTTGAAATACAGAAATTAACACTTTTCCAAAAACAAGCTCCAAATCATGTTGAAATACAGAAATTGACACTTTTCCATAAACAATTCTAAATCATGTTTGATGACGCTGGAAGTTAATTTTTTTTCAGTACTGTTTAATCAGGATGTTAGGAACACTGTGGACAGTTTTCAGCAAGTTGCAACATTGAAATACAGAAATAAACACTTTTCCAAAAACAAGCTCTAAATCATGTTGAAATACAGAAATTGACACTTTTCCAAAAACAAGCTCCAAATCATGTTGAAATACAGAAATAAACACTTTTCCATAAACAAGCTCTAAATCATGTTTGATGCACTCTGGAAGTTAATTTTTTTTCAGTACTGTTTAATCAGGATGTTAGGAACACTGTGGACAGTTTTCAGCAAGTTGCAACATTGAAATACAGAAATAAACACTTTTCCAAAAACAAGCTCTAAATCATGTTGAAATACAGAAATAAACACTTTTCCAAAAACAAGCTCTAAATCATGTTGAAATACAGAAATTGACACTTTTCCAAAAACAAGCTCCAAATCATGTTGAAATACAGAAATAAACACTTTTCCATAAACAAGCTCTAAATCATGTTTGATGCACTCTGGAAGTTAATTTTTTTTCAGTACTGTTTAATCAGGATGTTAGGAACACTGTGGACAGTTTTCAGCAAGTTGCAACATTGAAATACAGAAATAAACACTTTTCCAAAAACAAGCTTCAAATCATGTTGAAATACAGAAATTGACACTTTTCCAAAAACAAGCTCCAAATCATGTTGAAATACAGAAATAAACACTTTTCCATAAACAAGCTCTAAATCATGTTTGATGCACTCTGGAAGTTAATTTTTTTTCAGTACTGTTTAATCAGGATGTTAGGAACACTGTGGACAGTTTTCAGCAAGTTGCAACATTGAAATACAGAAATAAACACTTTTCCAAAAACATGCTCTAAATCATGTTGAAAAACAGAAATAAGCACTTTTCAAAAACAAGCTTCAAATCATGTTGAAATACAGAAATTGACACTTTTCCAAAAACAAGCTCCAAATCATGTTGAAATACAGAAATAAAAACTTTTCCATAAACAAGCTCTAAATCATGTTTGATGCACTCTGGAAGTTAATTTTTTTTCAGTACTGTTTAATCAGGATGTTAGGAACACTGTGGACAGTTTTCAGCAAGTTGCAACATTGAAATACAGAAATAAACACTTTTCCAAAAACAAGCTCTAAATCATGTTGAAATACAGAAATAAACACTTTTCCAAAAACAAGCTCTAAATCATGTTGAAATACAGAAATTAACACTTTTCCAAAAACAAGCTCCAAATCATGTTGAAATACAGAAATTGACACTTTTCCATAAACAAGCTCTAAATCATGTTTGATGCACTCTGGAAGTTAATTTTTTTTCAGTACTGTTTAATCAGGATGTTAGGAACACTGTGGACAGTTTTCAGCAAGTTGCAACATTGAAATACAGAAATAAACACTTTTCCAAAAACAAGCTCCAAATCATGTTGAAATACAGAAATAAGACACTTTTCCAAAAACAAGCTCCAAATCATGTTGAAATACAGAAATTGACACTTTTCCAAAAACAAGCTCCAAATCATGTTGAAATACAGAAATAAACACTTTTCCAAAAACAAGCTCTAAATCATGTTGAAATACAGAAATAAACACTTTTCCAAAAACAAGCTCTAAATCATGTTGAAATACAGAAATTAACACTTTTCCAAAAACAAGCTCCAAATCATGTTGAAATACAGAAATAAACACTTTTCCATAAACAAGCTCTAAATCATGTTTGATGCACTCTGGAAGTTAATTTTTTTTCAGTACTGTTTAATCAGGATGTTAGGAACACTGTGGACAGTTTTCAGCAAGTTGCAACATTGAAATACAGAAATAAACACTTTTCCAAAAACAAGCTCTAAATCATGTTGAAATACAGAAATAAGACACTTTTCCAAAAACAAGCTCTCAAATCATGTTGAAATACAGAAATTGACACTTTTCCAAAAACAAGCTCCAAATCATGTTGAAATACAGAAATAAACACTTTTCCATAAACAAGCTCTAAATCATGTTTGATGCACTCTGGAAGTTAATTTTTTTTCAGTACTGTTTAATCAGGATGTTAGGAACACTGTGGACAGTTTTCAGCAAGTTGCAACATTGAAATACAGAAATAAACACTTTTCCAAAAACAAGCTTCAAATCATGTTGAAATACAGAAATTGACACTTTTCCAAAAACAAGCTCCAAATCATGTTGAAATACAGAAATAAACACTTTTCCATAAACAAGCTCTAAATCATGTTTGATGCACTCTGGAAGTTAATTTTTTTTCAGTACTGTTTAATCAGGATGTTAGGAACACTGTGGACAGTTTTCAGCAAGTTGCAACATTGAAATACAGAAATAAACACTTTTCCAAAAACAAGCTCTAAATCATGTTGAAATACAGAAATAAGACACTTTTCCAAAAACAAGCTTCAAATCATGTTGAAATACAGAAATTGATACTTT
>NW_026601115.1:0-12061 GCF_029448725.1 Salvelinus fontinalis
TGGGGTGAGTCGGTTGTGTTGTTATCATCAAGGTAATGTTGAAGTGTTGGATATGTTTACTTTATTGAACTGAATCTTGATTAGGGATGGATCAAAACACTATTGCTACACAGCCCTCAAACTCAACTCTGGACCTCCAAGACAGTTCCGCTGCATTGTTTCACTGTTCCCCTGTAATCAGGGACTGATTTAGACCTGGGACACCAGGTGTGTGCAATTAGTTATTAGGTAGAACAGAAAACCAGCAGGCTCCAGACCTCATAGGGTCAGAGTTGAGTACCCTGATCTACAGTATATAGCTCTGAATGATCTGTTTTCCTTCACAAACTGTTGAAGTCCCTGTATAACATATACCCTCTTTTTGAAAAGAATTCAAGGCTGCCTTGCTCGGTGTTTACACTGGACTACCACCTGTTCAATGATCTTTACCTACAATGATGCAGACCTAACTGGCGTCAATGCACGATTTCCGCCAAAGTCATCGGATGCATTTTTAAGAGTTCAAATTCATCTCTCTCATAGGTAGAGATACCTGTTGCTTTGGCTGTGCAGCCCCATGTTCCTTCCTGCCACTGCAGTCAGTGCTCCAGAGCTTTGCACATAGCAGTTAACTTTACTCATTAGCATTTCTATATTAGTCTCTTCTCCTCCAAGCATTGTCCTCAGTGTCCACCCTGCACCTTTATCTCTCTCAATAACCTCCACCCACATAGGATAGACACACACACACACAGCTGGCCATTTACCCAAGGACAGTTAGTTAGCCAGTGCCCACACACCCCTGTCTTAATAGAAAGAGCAATCTCCATGTCCATCTCTCTTTCTTTCGCTCTCCCACACACACACACACACACAGGTGTTTACACACAACACACACACACACACACACACACACACACACACACACTGCTTGTGAGCAGCGTTTGCTCAGTTGATTGGATGACTGTGTCACTCGGCCTCCCTGTGTTTGTCTAAGCCAATGGGGTCTTAGCTTATCTTCAGCCATTTAGTTTGGCTTTAATGGGGACAAGGCAGGATACTGGGGACATGGAGACAAGGCAGGGTACTGGGGACATGGAGACAAGGCAGGGTACTGGGGACATGGAGACAAGGCAGGATACTGGGAACATGGAGACAAGGCAGGATACCGGGAACATGGAGACAAGGCAGGATACCGGGAACATGGAGACAAGGCAGGGTACCGGGGACATGGAGACAAGGCAGGGTACCGGGGACATGGAGACGAGGCAGGGTACTGGGAACATGGAGACTAGGCAGGATACTGGGGACATGAGATGAGGCAGGGTACCGGGAACATGGAGACGAGACAGGGTACCGGGAACATGGAGACAAGGCAGGGTACCGGGGACATGGAGACGAGGCAGGGTACTGGGAACATGGAGACTAGGCAGGATACTGGGGACATGAGATGAGGTAGGGTACCGGGAACATGGAGACGAGACAGGGTACCGGGGACATGCAGACGAGGCAGGATACTGGGGACATCTCATGTGATGTGACTCCCAAATAAGTCAACATGTGACTTTGTCAGAATGTGAATAACGTAGATACAGAGCTTTGAGTATTTATATGATTTATTGAAGAGTATTTAGATCCTGTTTCTAGTTTAAGAATCAAATCAGAGTGTTTAAAACTTGTAGTGTCTTGAATCTGTAGGAAATATCTCCACTAAGCAGCGATGATAAAGGACCTCTGTCAACAGTAGATATTGGCCTGCGTTGCTCAGCAGCAGTTTCAACTACTTCCTTCCTCACTCTGTCAGTGTGTGTTTGGGTCTTTGAGTGTGCTTGCCGTCCTGCCTGCGTACGTGCGCTCGTCCGTACGACCTTCACAAGGGCTGAGGGAGTAACTGGGGAGCTGGCCCTGACTGCAGCCAATCGATCGCTAGCCCTCACCACCCCTCTTCCGCTCAGCAGTCTCTCTCCAAACACACACCACACTCCCCACCGCCTCATTGCCCAAATAGACTCACATATGAGTGACAGGGCCAATTTCTCTCTCCTTCCACTCCCCTCTAATTCATAGCCATTGATTTACACCTGGTGGTCTGAATGCTCTTCACACACACACACACACACACACACACACACACACACACACACACACACACACACACACACACACACACACACACACACACACACACACACACACACACACACACACACACACACCTCCTTTGTATGGATCACAATGCGGACATAGACTTGGTGTCTCAGCACATGGAATGAAGGACTGAAGGGACTTTCTGAAGGACTGGTGAAGGTCTTCAGATGTGTAGCACAGTGTCCCAAACGTCTCCTTGAGTTCTCCCTGCTATTCCTCCTATTTGATGTATTCCAGTCCAATCTCACCTGATCAACGTCTCATCAATCCCTTCATTAGTTGAATTAAGTGTGTTAGTTCTGGATTCCATCAACTCATTGTGTCTGGATCTCTTTGGGTCTCCTTCATCCTAGTTCTCCCTGGTTCTCTTTAGTTCTCCTTCGTCCTCGTTCTCCCTAGTTCTCTTTAGTTTTCTTTCGTCCTAGTTCTCCCTGGTTCTCTATAGTTTTCTTTCATTCTAGTTCTTCCTGGTTCTCTTTAGTTCTCTTTCGTCCTAGTTCTCCCTGGTTCTCTTTAGTTTTCTTTCGTCCTAGTTCTTCATGGTTCTCTTTAGTTCTCTTTCGTCCTAGTTCTCCCTGGTTCTCTTTGGGTCTGCTTCGTCCTAGTTCTTCCTGGTTCTCTTTAGTTCTCCTTCGTCCTAGTCCTCCTGGTTCTCTTAGTTCTTCTTCGTCATAGTTCTTCCATATATTTATATGTATATATCCTTATTCCATTCCTTTACTTAGATGTGTGTGTGTATTAGGTAGTTGTTGTGAATTTGTTAGATTACATGTTAGATATTGCTGCGCTGTCAGAACTAGAAGCACAAGCATTTCACTGCACTCACAATAACATATATTGTGTGGAATGGTACTGGGTACTTGAGAAGAGGTGTGGAATGGTCCTGGGTACTTGAGAAGAGATGTGGAATGGTCCTGGGTACTCGAGAAGAGGTGTGGAATGGTCCTGGGTACTTGAGAAGAGGGTTGGAATGGTCCTGGGTACTTGAGAAGAGGGTTGGAATGGTCCTGGGTACTTGAGAAGAGGTGTGGAATGGTCCTGGGTACTTTAGACGAGGTGTGGAATGGTCCTGGGTACTTGAGAAGAGATGTGGAATGGTCCTGGGTACTTTAGACGAGGTGTGGAAGGGTCCTGGGTATTTGAGAAGAGATGTGGAATGGTCCTGGGTACTTGAGAAGAGATGTGGAATGGTCCTGGGTTCTTGAGAAGAGGTGTGGAATGGTCCTGGGTACCTTAGAAGAGATGTGGAATGGTCCTGGGTACTTGAGAGGAGATGTGAAATGGTCCTGGGTACTTGAGAAGAGATGTGGAATGGTCCTGGGTACTTGAGAAGAGATGTGGAATGGTCCTGGGTACTTGAGAAGAGGTGTGGAATGGTCCTGGGTACTTGAGAAGAGGTGTGGAATGGTCCTGGGTACTTGAGAAGAGATGTGGAATGGTCCTGGGTACTCATTTTACATTTACATTTTAGTCATTTAGCAGACACTCTTATCCAGAGCGACTTACAGTAGAGTGCATACATTTTCATTACATTTTTACATACTGAGACAAGGATATCCCTACCGGCCAAACCCTCCCTAACCCGGACGACGCTATGCCAATTGTGCATCGCCCCACGGACCTCCCTGTTGCGGCCGGCTGCGACAGAGCCTGGGCGCGAACCCAGCCCAGCCTGGGCGCGAACCCAGAGACTCTGGTGGCGCAGCTAGCACTGCGATGCAGTGCCCTAGACCACTACGCCACCCGGGAGGTCGGGTGGCGCAGAGTTGCGCAGAGTACTCGAGAAGAGTTGTGGGAAACACTGCTGTAGTATTTTTAATCTTTAGCTGTAATGTAACTAAAGTGTGTGTGTGTGTGTGTGTGTGTGTGTGTGTGTGTGTGTGTGTGTGTGTGTGTGTGTGTGTGTGTGTGTGTGTGTGTGTGTGTGTGTGTGTGTGTGTGTGTGTGTGTGTGTGTGTGTGTGTGTTCAGGTGGGTCTCCAGGCTCGGATCCCCAGGTGACCAATGAGAGCGTCCGCAGCAGGGACCAGATCCTCCAGACTCTGACTGACCTGTCCAGGGCCTTCCAGGACATCGCTGACCGCTGTCTGCTGGTCCTCCACCTGGAGGTCAGGTACGTACGGACATGGACTCTCCAGGATAAACAGCCTGGGTTCACAATGACCTTTTCCTATTGATCATGTTCACAATGACCTTTTCCTATTGTTCATTTTCACAATGACCTTTTCCTATTGATCATGTTCACAATGACCTTTTCCTATTGGTCATGTTCACAATGACCTTTTCCTATTGTTCATTTTCACAATGACCTTTTCCTATTGATCATGTTCACAATGACCTTTTCCTATTGTTCATTTTCACAATGACCTTTTCCTATTGATCATGTTCACAATGACCTTTTCCTATTGATCATGTTCACAATGACCTTTTCCTATTGGTCATGTTCACAATGACCTTTTCCTATTGGTCATGTTCACAATGACCTTTTCCTATTGATCATGTTCACAATGACCTTTTCCTATTGATCATGTTCACAATGACCTTCTCCTATTGTTCATTTTCACAATGACCTTTTCCTATTGGTCATGTTCACAATGACCTTCTCCTATTGTTCATGTTCACAATGACCTTTTCCTATTGGTCATGTTCACAATGTCCTTATCCTATTGTTCATTTTCACAATGACCTTCTCCTATTGTTAATTTTCACAATGACCTTCTCCTATTGTTAATTTTCACAATGACCTTCTCCTATTGGTCATGTTCACAATGACCTTTTCCTATTGGTCATGTTCACAATGACCTTCTCCTATTGTTAATTTTCACAATGACCTTTTCCTATTGATCATGTTCACAATGACCTTTTCCTATTGTTCATGTTCACAATGACCTTCTCCTATTGATCATGTTCACAATGACCTTTTCCTATTGATCATGTTCACAATGACCTTTTCCTATTGATCATGTTCACAATGACCTTTTCCTATTGATCATGTTCACAATGACCTTTTCCTATTGATCATGTTCACAATGACCTTTTCCTATTGATCATGTTCACAATGACCTTTTCCTATTGATCATGTTCACAATGACCTTTTCCTATTGTTCATTTTCACAATGACCTTTTCCTATTGGTCATGTTCACAATGTCCTTATCCTATTGTTCATGTTCACAATGACCTTTTCCTATTGATCATGTTCACAATGACCTTTTCCTATTGGTCATGTTCACAATGACCTTTTCCTATTGATCATGTTCACAATGACCTTTTCCTATTGGTCATGTTCACAATGACCTTTTCCTATTGGTCATGTTCACAATGACCTTTTCCTATTGATCATGTTCACAATGACCTTTTCCTATTGGTCATGTTCACAATGACCTTTTCCTATTGTTCATGTTCACAATGTCCTTATCCTATTGTTCATGTTCACAATGACCTTTTCCTATTGTTCATTTTCACAATGACCTTTTCCTATTGTTAATTTTCACAATGACCTTTTCCTATTGGTCATGTTCACAATGACCTTTTCCTATTGTTCATTTTCACAATGACCTTTTCCTATTGTTCATGTTCACAATGACCTTTTCCTATTGGTCATGTTCACAATGACCTTTTCCTATTGATCAAGTACAGATCATACTACCACCAGCTTCACTCCGTTTTCTTCCATTTGGTCCCTAGCGAACACAACCGTGATTTATAAAATCTTCCCCTCAATGGTTCCACAGTGTTCTTCAGTCCTGGTCCTGAGTGGGGCAGACTGAGTTAACTTCTACTTCCTCCCAATCCCGGGTCCGGGAGCACCCCCACCAGTAAAAAAGCTGACTAGCATAGCCTAGCATAGCGTCACAAGTAAATAGTAGCATCTAAATATCATTAAATCACAAGTCCAAGACACCAGATGAAAGATACACATCTTGTGAATCCAGCCATAATTTCTGATTTGTAAAATGTTTTACAGGGAAGACACAATATGTAAATCTATTAGCTAACCACGATAGCAAAAGACACAACTTTTTTTGTCCACCATTTTTTTCCTGCATAGGTAGCTATCACAATTTCGACCAAATAAAGATATAAATAGCCACTAACCAAGAAACAACTTCCTCAGATGACAGTCTGATAACATATTTATTGTATAGCATATGTTTTGTTAGAAAAATGTGCATATTTCAGGTATAAATCATAGTTTACCATTGCAGCCACCATCACAACTCTCACCAAAGCAACTAGAATAACTACAGAGACCATCTTGTATTATCTAATTACTCATCATAAAACATTTCTTAAAAATACACAGCGTACAGCAAATGAAAGACACAGATCTTGTGAATCCAGCCAATATTTCAGATTTTCTAAGTGTTTTACAGCGAAAACACAATATAGCTTTATATTAGCTTACCACAATAGCAAACATCACAACAGCAGTGATTCAAGTCAAAAATAGCGATAACGTATAAACCACCAAAATATATTAATTTTTTCACTAACCTTCTCAGAATTCTTCAGATGACAGTCCTATAACATCATATTACACAATGCATGTAGAGTTTGTTCGAAAATGTGCATATTTAGCGGCACAATTCGTGGTTGTGATTAGTGGCCAAAACTTCAAGCAATCTGTCCGGCGCCATCTTGGAGAGGCACCTATTCTAATCGATAAGTAATCATAAACTTGACTAAAAAAATACAGGTTGGACAGCAAATGAAAGATACATTAGTTCTTAATGCAATCGCTGTGTTAGATTTTTAAAATTAACGTTACTGCGCAATACAGCGTGCGCTAAAGCGAGACCGCACCGAAATTCATGGCGGAATTATTATTTCACATTTGTCAACATAAATACGAATTAACAACATAAAGATTGCTTACTATTTGCCGAGCTTCCATCAGAATCTTGGGCAAGGTGTCCTTTCTCCAGAACAATCGTCTTTTGGTTGAAAGATGTCCTCTTCTCATTGAGAAATAGCAGCTAACGATAGCCACCCACTGGAGAGGTGTCCAACTAGTGAAAGCACAAAGAAATCCAGGAAAATCGCAATAAACTGATATAAACTGCTATAAGTCGGTTTAAATTAACTACCTTATGATGTCTTTAACACCTATAACGAATAAAAACATGACCGGAGATATAGAACTGCTAAAACGAAAGCGTTTGCAGGACGCCATTGTGATGTCCTCTTGCGCCAGATGTCCCGTTGAAAAGAATGGTACTTCGGTTCCATGATCATTTATAGTGGCCCAGATTGCGCAATCCACTCCATTCAAATTCTCCCTGCTTACTGACATCTAGAGGAAGGCGTATGCAGTGCATGTAGCCCGATGGCTTACATAGGGACTTATAAACTGACCTCAGAACAGGGACCTCAATTTCTGAAATCTCACTCCCTGACAGGAAATGTGCTGCAGAATGAGTTCTGTTTCACTCAGAGAAATAATCGAAACGGTTTTAGAAACTAGAGAGTGTTTTCTATCCAATAGTAATAATAATATGCATATTGTACGAGCAAGAATTGAGTACGAGGCAGTTTAATTTGGGAACGTAAATATTACAAAGCCCCAACAGCACCCCCTATTGAGAAAAGACTGTTGTTCTGTCAGACTACCATGTTGACTGTCAAACCTTGAATAGTTCCACCTATGAATTTGAGAGTGGTTACATTTGTTCAGCCCCGTCCTTCAACTGTATAGCGCACCAAGTGGCAGGACTGTCGTATTTTTATTTTAGAACCCCTTTAGGTGTATATATGTATATTATTATTATTATTTGATAAAATTTTGAATTTGGCCTTTAGTACCATACCTCACATTGAATAACACATTCATAAAACAGTAAAAAAATAAATCATAAGGAATAAGTTTTTGAAGTGTCTGTCATATAAATAAGAGATATAAGGAAGCTCAGGAAATACAGTGGGGCAAAAAAGTATTTAGTCAGCCACCAATTGTGCAAGTTCTCCCACTTAAAAATATGAGAGAGGCCTGTAATTTTCATCATAGGTACACTTCAACTTCAAAAATCCAGAAAATCACATTGTAGGATTTTTAATGAATTTATTTGCAAATTATGGTGGAAAATAAGTATTTGGTCACCTACAAACAAGCAAGATTTCTGGCTCTCACAGACCTGTAACTTCTTCTTTAAGAGGCTCCTCTGTCCTCCACTCGTTACCTGTATTAATGGCACCTGTTTGAACTTGTTATCAGTATAAAAGACACCTGTCCACAACCTCAAACAGTCACACTCCAAACTCCACTATGGCCAAGACCAAAGAGCTGTCAAAGGACACCAGAAACAAAATTGTAGACCTGCACCAGGCTGGGAAGACTGAATCTGCAATAGGTAAGCAGCTTGGTTTGACGAAATCAACTGTGGGAGCAATTATTAGGAAATGGAAGACATACAAGACCACTGATAATCTCCCTCGATCTGAGGCTCCACGCAAGATCTCACCCCGTGGGGTCAAAATGATCACAAGAACGGTGAGCAAAAATCCCAGAACCACACGGGGGGACCTAGTGAATGACCTGCAGAGAGCTGGGACCAAAGTAACAAAGCCTACCATCAGTAACACACTACGCCGCCAGGGACTCAAATCCTGTAGTGCCAGACGTGTCCCCCTGCTTAAGCCAGTACATGTCCAGGCCCGTCTGAAGTTTGCTAGAGAGCATTTGGATGATCCAGAAGAAGATTGGGAGAATGTCATATGGTCAGATGAAACCAAAATATAACTTTTTGGTAAAAACTCAACTCGTCATGTTTGGAGGACAAAGAATGCTGAGTTGCATCCAAAGAACACCATACCTACTGTGAAGCATGGGGGTGGAAACATCATGCTTTGGGGCTGTTTTTCTGCAAAGGGACCAGGACAACTGATCCGTGTAAAGGAAAGAATGAATGGGACCATGTATCGTGAGATTTTGAGTGAAAGCCTTCTTCCATCAGCAAGGGCATTGAAGATGAAACGTGGCTGGGTCTTTCAGCATGACAATGATCCCAAACACACCGCCCGGGCAATGAAGGAGTGGCTTCGTAAGAACCATTTCTTGTGGCCTAGCCAGATTGGCCTAGCCAGTCTCCAGATCTCAACCTCATAGAAAATCTTTGGAGGGAGTTGAAAGTCCGTGTTGCCCAGCAACAGCCCCAAAACATCACTGCTCTAGAGGAGATCTGCATGGAGGAATGGGCCAAAATACCAGCAACAGTGTGTGAAAACCTTGTGAAGACTTACAGAAAACATTTGACCTCTGTCATTGCCAACAAAGGGTATATAACAAAGTATTGAGATAAACTTTTGTTATTGAGCAAATACTTATTTTCCACCATAATTTGCAAACAAATTCATTAAAAATCCTACAATGTGATTTTCTGGAATTTTTTTTCTCATTTTGTCTGTCATAGTATGATGAAAATTACAGGCCTCTCATCTTTTTAAGTGGGAGAACTTGCACAATTGGTGGCTGACTAAATACTTTTTTGCCCCACTGTATATATTATTTTTTAAATACATATTTAACCCCATTTTTGGGGTAGGCACATCATCGGTTTCCTTCAGACTAGTTAGTTTGTAGCCCAAAAGGTTCAGACGCTACAAACAGAAGTTGGCAAATCGACGGTACCGACTTCAGACGAGTCCCCTGACACTTGTGGAGACCACCATCGTGTTTGGGCTGTCTAAATGGTCTGACAAACACCGCTCTAGCTCTGCCACCTTTCACTGCAGATGAGGAAGTGCCACATTGGCGGTGGATTGAGACTCATCCAATACAATAAACAGATATTTCTAGCTGAAACTGACGGACTGTGATGGAATAAAAAATAAAACTGATATTACTCAGATTGGTGCACCGGCGTGTCAGTCAACTCTAGGGGGTTAAACAAGTGCAAGACAATCTAATAACACATTCAGACCAATGTGTCCCTCCAGATCCAGTCAGTTCACCCATTAACGTCTAGAACAAGTGATTTACCAACCAAACCCAGAAAACAACCAACTCTCTCTCAATCAACAGCCCCTAACAGCCCCCATGTCCTCCTTCTCTTCATCCCTCTATCACCTCCTTCCTCTCTTCATCCCTCCATCTCCTCCTTCCTCTCTTTATCCCTCCATCACCTCCTTCCTCTCTTTATCCCTCCATCACCTCCTTCCTCTCTTTATCCCTCCATCACCTCCTTCCTCTCTTTATCCCTCCATCACCTCCTTCCTCTCTTCATCCCTCCATCTCCTCCTTCCTCCTCTTCTATCCTCTCCATCACCTCCTTCCTCTCTTTATCTCTCCATCACCTCCTTCCTCTCTTTATCCCTCCATCACCTCCTTCCTCTCTTTATCCCTCCATCACCTCCTTCCTCTCTTTATCCCTCCATCACCTCCTTCCTCTCTTTATCCCTCCATCACCTCCTTCCTCTCTTTATCCCTCCATCTCCTCCTTCCTCTCTTTATCCCTCCATCACCTCCTTCCTCTCTTTATCCCTCCATCACCTCCTTCCTCTCTTTATCCCTCCATCACCTCCTTCCTCTCTTTATCCCTCCATCTCCTCCTTCCTCTCTTTATCCCTCTATCATCTCCTTCCTCTCTTTATCCCTCCATCTCCTCCTTCCTCTCTTTATCCCTCCATCTCCTCCTTCCTCTCTTTATCCCTCCATCACCTCCTTCCTCGCTTCATCCCTCCATCACCTCCTTCCTCTCTTTATCCCTCCATCTCCTCCTTCCTCTCTTTATCCCTCCATCACCCCCTTCCTCTCTTTATCCCTCCATCACCTCCTTCCTCTCTTATCCCTCCATCTCCTCCTTCCTCTCTTTATCCCTCCATCACCTCCTTCCTCTCTTTATCCCTCCATCTCCTCCTTCCTCTCTTCATCCCTCCATCTCCTCCTTCCTCTTTATCCCTCCATCACCTCCTTCCTCTCTTCATCCCTCCATCACCTCCTTCCTCTCTTCATCCCTCCATCACCTCCTTCCTCTCTTCATCCCTCCATCACCTTCTTCCTCTCTTTATCCCTCCATCACCTCCTTCCTCTCTTTATCCCTCCATCACCTCCTTCCTCTCTTTATCCCTCATCACCTCCTTCCTCTCTTTATCCCTCCATCACCTCCTTCCTCTCTTTATCCCTCCATCTCCTCCTTCCTCTCTTTATCCCTCCATCACCCCCTTCCTCTCTTTATCCCTCCATCACCTCCTTCCTCTCTTTATCCCTCCATCACCTCCTTCCTCTCTTTATCCCTCCATCTCCTCCTTCCTCTCTTTATCCCTCCATCACCCCCTTCCTCTCTTTATCCCTCCATCACCTCCTTCCTCTCTTTATCCCTCCATCACCTCCTTCCTCTCTTCATCCCTCCATCATCTCCTTCCTCTCTTCATCCCTCCATCTCCTCCTTCCTCTCTTTATCCCTCCATCACCTCCTTCCTCTCTTCATCCCTCCATCTCATCCTTCCTCTCTTTATCCCTCCATCTCATCCTTCCTCTCTTTATCCCTCCATCACCCCCTTCCTCTCTTTATCCCTCCATCACCTCCTTCCTCTCTTTATCCCTCCATCACCTCCTTCCTCTCTTCATCCCTCCATCACCCCCTTCCTCTCTTTATCCCTCCATCACCTCCTTCCTCTCTTTATCCCCCATCACCTCCTTCCTCTCTTTATCCCTCCATCACCTCCTTCCTCTCTTCATCCCTCCATCTCATCCTTCCTCTCTTTATCCCTCCATCACCTCCTTCCTCTCTTTATCCCTCCATCACCTCCTTCCTCTCTTTATCCCTCCATCTCCTCCTTCCTCTCTTTATCCCTCCATCACCTCCTTCCTCTCTTCATCCCTCCATCTCATCCTTCCATCACCCCCTTCCTCTCTTTATCCCTCCATCTCATCCTTCCTCTCTTTATCCCTCCATCACCCCCTTCCTCTCTTTATCCCTCCATCACCTCCTTCCTCTCT